>NW_010139795.1:0-19997 GCF_000699245.1 Pterocles gutturalis | reverse complement strand
TGATACTGCTCACCACCCCATGACCAAGATTCAACCTGTTCCTGGCTAATGATTCTGAAACGAGATAAGAGCCCGAGTGTCTGAGAGACCGAGACGACCCAGAGAGGGGTGACCCAGAGGGAGACAATCCGGAGCAGGAGAGAGCCCTTCCGGCCAGAGCCTCACCTCTCTCCTGGCCATGCCGGGCATGGGATGGAACAGACCATTGGCCAGTTTGGGTCTCAGCCCTAACCCTGAGGTCGAATCCTGGGCTGGTCACTGGGGCTGTGCTCCCTCCCAGCTCCTCCTGCCCCTGCAGACACGGGCCCAGCAGAGAAGCTGGAAAGTCCTTGACTGTCCTGGGAGCAGCTCTGCCCATCAGTGTGTGATCAGCTTCTCCTCAGCACAAACCCAAACACAGCCTCACACCAGCTGCTGGGAAGAAACTTAACTCTGTCCCAGCTGGAACCAGGACAGCATGAAGAGCCATCATCTCCACTAAAGCAGCCTCCCTTCACCCTGGAAGCCAATGGAATCACCAAGGCTCTCCAGGACAGCTCGATAAAGAACCACGAGACCACAGCAGGAGTTTGAACACGTAGCTGTGTAATCGCTTAAGCTAGAATGTGTCATGACAAGGAAGTTAATCACCTCTGAGAAATACAGCCCCAAGAGCCTTATCAACCACAGCACTCAGAAATGCTCCACGCATCCAAAATACCACAGTTCTCACAAGCGTGGAAGCCCCTATACCACAAGCCCCCATTGCTCCAGAAGCGAACACATGGGAAAGGACCATCACATCCTCTCCAAGGTGTCTGAAGTCTCAAGGGCTTTCTATTCTTCATGCCCATGCAGATGAAAGAGCTTTTTCCAGCTTGTGTGTCACCTTATGAAGCAAACAGAAGTGGGACCTGCTCTTTAACCACAAACTAACTCGAGGGGATTCTCGCTGAAATGTTTCAAGTTCCAAAAATTAAAGGTCAGAGAGCAACTTCTGGGAGAGAAATCAGAAGCCGTAAAATTGTAGGGGTTGTAAGGAGCTTTGTATGAATTAAGGCAGCAGAAATACACAGGAAAAACCTGCAAGTGATTCATTTGCTCCATAAACCCGCGTGTCTCTGAATAACAAAATGCCTCAATTTTGTACATATGTGTCAGCAATAATAACTAAAAGATGCAGGTTAAGAAACCTCGTTAGTTGAATTAGGTTTAAGTCATCAAACTATTATATCAAATTATCTTTCTACGTATTTTTATACATAATGCTAGGTAATATGAGATGTAAAGTCTCAGGCAGGCATGTCCTGGAACATGTTTTAACACTGAAAATAAAACAGTTGTTACAGTTTCATCCTCAAAAATCCAGAGTAACCAATAAATCAACTTTTTTTTTTTTTTTTTTACACAGTATTGCAGTGAGAGTTCAAATGAGTACAAACCGAAGACGCTTCAGCAGTACAAAGATATTATTGAAGTCCTGGGAAGAATTCTCCTTCTGTACCGAAGCTAGAGATTTTCCAGCAAGCCATGCAACTAAATCACAAAGTTGTTGCCTATTTGTGGGTGTGGGCTCAGTAAACCCAAGAGGACTGTATGTATCTACGTGTTCAAAACATACCAATTTGTCCCAAGACTGCAGTACTCCCCCAGAGTCTCCCTGGGAAATGTTTTCAATAATTTTTAGGCATTTTAACATACTGGGGATGCTGAAGCCCTGTTCTTAAAATTAATATTTTTTTATTGTATGATTTAAATATGTTGAAATACAAACGGCTTGAGAATTACCAGTTGACAGGGTACAGTAAGTCTCTTGGCTACGAATAGTTGTGGTTTTGTTTTGCCATTTGTAAGTTTTATTTATTTATTTTTTTAAAGATGTTTCAGACATGACATCATGCATACAGGTTCCTGTATTTTGGTGTCAGTGGTTGCTTCGCTGTCACACATTTTGAAAAATCTTTGCAGATTTAGGGATGTACTGCTTCTATTTTGAAGCACCTACGAAAACATTAAGTTTGATACTCACATAATCAGGAAGCGGAGAGTCATTTGAACCGAGGGAACCTCTTAAGGACTGTGTGGCTTGTTCCAGCACTTTGTTGTGTTTTTTAGACAGCAAAGAAAATAAACTGAAGAAAAAAAAAAAAGGAAAGAAATATTACAATAAATTTACAATAATGTTCTGAAATAATTAGGCTATCCAGTTAGAAGAGATGTTTTATTATAGACACAACTTGAATAAAGACATTTTTAGAATGCAAGGCATAATAGTTCTAGAATTTATTTATTTATTCATTTAACATCTGGGCTAAGCAAGAGCAGAATTTGAATTAGAAATACTCTATACAATAAATGATATGAAGAACATCACATGTTTAACGTTAAATTCTTAAAAGTCAAGCTGTAACAGAACGAACTATATACAAGCAATTTGAGTCCATAACTAGTGTATGTTCGCTAAAATGTAATTTTTAAGTGCAGCACCTCATGCAATATATTGCAATATATCCTTAAGCATCTTATGCTATTATTCAGTTCAATAACCTAATTGCTCAGCACAGGAACTGTTTCTTGGCACTAGAGGACAGCTTCAGTGCTCGGAGGCATGTGCTTGGAAAGCTTTTCTGCCTCAAGAAATGATGCTCAGCATTTGAAGAAGTCCTCTTAACTTTTTTACCTAAAACAGACCATTGATATTATATCCTTCACAGCCTGTAGTAGATTCTCAGAGTATCAGTGCTTGTCCCCTTGTTACTAGTCAAGATCCTCAGGAAAAGGCTTTTCCAACCACCACAAGGATTTAGTTAACACTTCTCAAGCCTACATCCTGCTTCTCAAGAGCCAACTCGATAAATTCCACCATTTCCCAACACCTCTTCAGTCAGACATTTCCCAGAACAGATGAACAGCTTCCTTTTAAGGACAACCCTCGCCACACTTAAGACATCTAACGAACCCACGTGAGAGCCCTTGGGTAAGTTGCACCATCCTCAAGGTCCACCAGAATGCATCAGCACGAGGAGCGGGATCAAGATGGCACGGCCAAGACCAAGGTTGGTACCGTGGCTGCCCAACTCACAGTCCCACCAGGACACTGTCACTGGGGTGGTGATAATCATAACTAGACTGACATGGTAAGAACATCAGACGAGATTACAAAACCTCTGTGGTCATTATGAGGGTTGAGAACATTTGGTGTTTTCAGGAAAACACAATATATTTGACGTCACAAAAACTGGAATTTTATTTTTTCCCTTCATGCTATCCAACAGATCCCTGACAAGACCAAATGCCAACGTCCCACTAATTCCCAGCTATTCATCAAAACCACGAGAACATTCCCTGTTAAAAAGGGAAGCAGCAACACAGAAATAAGATATATTAGTAGGCTTTCCACCTTTGTTCCCTCCCATAATCTGCTATTGTATTCACAGACTGAAATTTTTGTTTAAATCAGAATTCGAATTTGCAGACTGGTCCTTGATTTGAAACAGCAGCACTACTTTTCGAACAACTGGTATTTTTGAAGACTCAGATTTCAGAGATACTGTCATCAGCACCATCTAGTGCTGCAGAGACAGAATAATCGGTTAAACCCAACCTGGTGATTCCTGGGGGGATGTGCAGCAAGAACAGGTTAAATCTGGTGTCTGTCTGCTTCAGAAGATACAGATAATTTCACAGAGAGGTAGAATTTGGAATAAAAACCGATTTCCAACTAGGAGATTCTTCTCCCAAATACATAAAGCACTTTGGCTATAAAGGAAATTCAAATATAAACAAAGAAGTGGGATCAGGATTTTGAAAAGTGCATTATTTCAATACATGTGAAGAGGTAAACTGGTATTCTGCATCGAATTGGAATCACGAAGAGTAAATCCATTTTCTCTGGCAGAAATACAGAGAACTGGGAAAAAGGAGAAAGGAAAAGGATGGAAGACTATTTCTTTATATCCTATTTTTACTTCCTTAAATATTTTCCTTTTTTTTTTTAAATTAAGTATAACGTAACTAAACGAAAGTGCTTGTTTATGGCATAAGCAAGCCCTTGGTGGCTGATTTCTGTTTCCAAAGCAGCAGGGAGGGGCTACGCTGTATTATATGTTGTCTTTGGCAGCAGGGCTTCCCCTTGCAAAATTCTGCTTTCCTGCCGCAGCTCACCACCTTCACACCTGTGCTGAGACACCTCTTTTTGAGACTGCTGCCCAGAACACCAATATTCAGGTTAAAAAAATCCAACACAATTCTCTTCTTTATAAATCAGTTATCCTTCTCCAAGAACCATCCCTTGGAGGAGCATGAGGGCAAGGACACATAAGCAGAAACTTTTCATATTAAGAATAAAAACATGTTGAAATGTACCCAGAGCAAACTCAAAGAGCTCCACAGAAATGCTACAGCTAAACAGAAAAAATTAAGCCCAGACACTGCAATTAACCGAGGAATCTCGAGGACCAAAGGAAGTAGCACTGCCTCCTGAAATGATGTAACACTTCACCACCAAGGAATTCCCTTCTTATTACAACTCTATCTCTGCCTCTGAAAACCACCTCGATAAATATCAACTTGATTTTTAAAGTCTCAGAACAGGTTTAGTTACAATCCTCAAAAGGCATTTGCATGAAATCTAGCTCAGAAAAATCTTTTATCATCGACAAACGTTGCCTTCTAAAGGAGATGCGTGATTTTGCGGCAGTGACACCTTCAGTGTCTGTATGGGTGGGGTCTTATTTTGATTTTTAAGGCACGAATAACGCAGTTTTAAAAAGCAACAATGTTTTACAACAAGGTTATTCCCCTCCCCACAACAAGGTACGGGAGACAAGTGCCAGTTCATGGAGAAGTGGAAATCAAGACTGTCTCCCAAATTTCCCTCCCGTGTCTTAGTCACACGTCTATTTTTGCCCCACTAAAAATCAAGCTGAGAACAAATTGATAAATATGTATACGATGTGGTCACAGAGGGCATCCTGCACAGGTTGATGAGATTTTTCCACCAGAATACTTCTCTTCTTTCTTCTGTTCTTCTCCACTGACTGTCAGACAGGTTCTGGAGCTCAACAGCCCTTTGATCTCCATTATAGACATTTTATAATAACAACAAATTATGTCCAGAACAATGAAAATGTCTTGGTACCTCAACCCATCACTCACAGAAGAAGGGATCGATGTTTAGCAAACAAAATAACAGGCTGGAATAAGAGCAAGATGAAATAAGGGCTGGCATCTCTTACAGATCATCAAATCACACCATGGATGAGCTCAAGGAACGAGGAAGACTCAAGGCTGAACAACGATCTCAAGGTCTTGTCTTTCTGATTATTAGTTTCTTAACTCCCCCTACACCAATGAAGTTTTTAATTTAACACAAGGATGAACTTCAATCAATAAAGAAAAGATTAAACAGTAATGGTTGCCTAAATTCAAGTGATTTGATTATGTGTTATTTGCACACACAATAAAATTCAGACCAGTAATATAGGAACTTCATGCTCTCATAAAGCCAATTCCACAAAGCCCATGGATCTTAAAAAAAAAAAAAAAAAAGCCAATAAGAGGAACTAATTTAATAGCTTTCTTGGTCCACCAAAAATCATGAAAAAAGAAAAAAGCTTCTGCAACTTCTGCAGAAAGTCTGATTTACAGCAGATCAAAACAGCTCATAAAATAGACTTCTCACACACAAAAAATCAATGTATAAAATGGAACTTTTAGAACAAAAAAAAAAAACAGAAAAAAAAATTAGAAATGGAAAGTAAATACAAAATTAGAATTCTACAAAAACTGGAGCTTTCTGAAAGCTCTGGAAAACAAGAAGCAAAGGTACCAGTGTACTTTATATTAAGAAGGTAAACAGGATGACCCAAGAGAATGACATGCCAGTTAATCCTGAGCATAACCACGATCATGAGATTCATTCAAAGGAGGATATCACCAGCATAGAAAAATAGACCTTGTCAAGCATACTCATATTTTTTTACAAGACTAGAAATAACACAAAGCACGATAGTACCCCTGTTGTAACAGACTTCTACGCATCATTTCTATGACTTTGTTCTATGTGGGATATCTTTTTAATTAAGAAATGTGAAGGATAAAAAGCAACATGGTACACATTATATGAAATCAAAATGAGGTATCTCAACAGTTTGAAAAAATCTTCAAATTTGTATCTTGAAATAAATTTTCTTAATAGGGCCAAATAGTAATATATTCTTGGTCCTTCTAAATGCGAATAGCTACTTAACATGTGCTAAAGCTACAAAAATACTTCCAATGATACAGAGATGATATATAAGATAATGCATATCATTGACATACATCAACGATCAAGAAATATTGAACTTCGCAAATGAAACAGTCACTGCAGGAGCATCAAATAAAGAGAAAAGGGCATTTTTAGTCTACTTTTCTTTACCTTTCAACAACTTGGACACAAAATAAACCTGTTGTGGTTTAACACAGTCAAACTCAAAGGCATAAATTTAGCAGCAAAGAACCCAACCTGCTCTGTAAGCACGAAGGAGCCCTGGGAGAGTCAACTAGAGATGATTAGACCAACAAACAGTTGCCCATAACCCAATAAAGCTGCTGAAGGAGTAATTGTCTTTGATATTAACAGAAATATCCAGTGAAGTTCTGCTCTACAGCACCTGCCACTGGCATCCTCTGTGCAGATTTCACAATGATGGTTTGAAAACACAAAGGTTCCAAAAGAATCAGGATACCCCCATCCCTGGAGGGGTTCAAGGCCAGGCTGGATGAGGCTTTGAGCAACCTGGGCTAGTGGGAGGTGTCCCTGCCCATGGCAGGGGGTGGGACTGGATGGGCTTGAAGGTCCCTTCCAACCCAAACCATTCTGTGATTCTATTACATTAATTATTAAACTAGAAAACACACCTCTCCATGAAACAGTCAAGAAACTCAATTATTTAATGGATCTGAAAAAAGATGAAAGGATGGTTTGACCAAAAGACAAAAATACGCACATGGAGAAAAAAAGTTTGTTTACAGAGGATCTGTCAAGCTATCGGAAGAAAAAAAAAAAGTTATTGAAACAAAAACTAAAGTACCGGTTGCATGGGCACAGCTCTTTCTTACAGAGATGGTTGAAACCAGGCTTGAGGTGCAATAAATTCCTATTCACACTGTCACAGCAATGACAAAGAGGAGAGAAAAATTGGGGAGGAAAGAAGAGAATCTCAAAATCAAGTGTAGGAGTTGAGCTTAGACTGATGCTATGACACAAAGAAAGAGATGGAATCCTGAAAGAAAGGGGATTGTCAGAGAGTGGGAGACCACCGGAGTACATTAGCAGAGGAAGGTCGGATGGAGTTATACAACAGAAAAAAAGAAATAAGGATTGGACTTCTCTCAATCCAAACCACTAGCGAACTTCTCAAGGAGAAAAATTTTCAGTTAGCTGAATATTTCAAAATATTCTACATGTGCTGAGTACAGAACTACTTGAGGACTAAAGCGCTGCTCAACATTATTTAATTGAAGCTTGGAAATTCACACGTTCTGGAATTTTCCTCCTGCCTCTCCTAATTCAGATGTATACAGCACACAAACACAAAACACTATCTGGTGATGGAAAAAACCAGTTTCATGGATCAAAAAATTGATGATGAATGTTCTCAACCAATTCAGCAATACTCCATGCTGTTCCTTCTCTCTACTCTCATATACATGCCAAATGTACTATTGTTCTCAATTTTAAAGAATTAAATATAAGCCCAAAACGCCGAAACCATGTTATGCAAATAGTCCTTAAACAATAGGATTTTATGACTGCATGAACACTACAACCATATTAGAAGACTCCTTCATATAGCAAGCCCTAAAAATATCTTCGTTTTGAAATCTGACATCTACAAGTTAAAACCATATCTCAGTTCCTATATACGTAAGGATTACTTGTGGGTTTTGACCTATTTTTTAACAGATTACAGCAAAAAAGAGAGGGCCATGGCATGAGGACTCCACTCACGTACTGGATAGGATGCTCGCATGGACCTTTGCAAGGAGAGGACTCGGATCACTCATCTGCTTGAACGATGGTTCATGTACGGTCACACGAGAGGTCACAACCAAACAAATGCACCGTGTTGTTTTGTATGAAATACAGTAAATGCATTGTCCTATAGTCCTATATGGGGGGACAGAAGGGGCAGTTGAGCCAACTTTCTGCGGGCGATGGAAAAATGATCTGTAAGCACTTAAGGAGCCAGGCCCTGGGAGAAATCCATTTAGCATGAATAAGGGCAGAAAAATCACTATGTCCCCCAATGCCCATGTCTACCGAAGAGCCCCTGAGGCATTTTGCATTTGAATTATCTGAGCTGTAATGGGACAAAAATGGAAATAACGAGAGAGAATAGCCGTGGAGAACTCCAACGGCTATCCAGGGCAGTTGACTCACGGAGGGACACTGCTCTTATTTACTTGAGCCCAACTTTAATGCCTGGGAGACATTTAGGTTCCCAGGAAAGAGAAGCTAACTAGTTAAGATATCAAATTTCTAAGGCAAAATTAAGAACCTACTTTATATCTTTCTTTCTCGTCCTCTAAAATGAAGCATGACTAACTTCTGCTGAATAAACCTTTGGTATATTTACTATTAGGTCCATCTGGTTTGTGGAGACGATGGAAAACCAAGAGACAGAGGGTGTGCAGTCTCTACAAAGGTCATGTATGCAAATAAAATGGTTTGTACGGGTATCACAGAAGGACTTATTCACCAAAGAATGTTTAAAGGATCAGGATCAGCTCCTACTAGGTAGCAAAAGGTCCACATGAGGCTGATACTGCCACATTCTAACTTTGCTGGTCAGACTGGATGTTTTTTGACCTTTCTTGGCTAATGCCTTCTCAAAACTGTAAATTTGTGTCCCCTTGGAAACGGGCTGTGTGCCCCAGCTGTCTGCTATTTCAGGGCAAATCCCAAAGCATCACAAATTATTTCAATGCAGCTTGGGTAAACAAATTATTTATATTCCATTTTTCTGTTAAACAGCAAGCACTAAAGACCACTCGTGTAATTCCATGGTCCTAAATTTGATTGTAGTAAACGAAGTATTTCAAGATATCTTGAAGCTTCTCATTAATTTTAAAGAATACCCTTTTATCTGCCACTGCTTACATACCAACAGAGATTTAGAATTCATGTGCTATAAAGACTTTCCAAATTCTGCCTCCTAAATAAATTTTCTAATAAGCAGAAAAACACGCCACCACTGTACACTTGTGGCAAAAGTATATGAGCAAATTCAGAAGCAACTTAGAACAATTAATGGAGGCTTTGCATTAACAAACAGGATTTCCTGTTAAAATAGAATTGAAAAGACAAAGAGACTAGAAAAAAACATGGAAGCGAGGAATCTGATGTGGTGAAACAAAAGTAAATATTTACAAAAGTTAGCCGAGAGCTTAATTTGCGGAGAGCAGGAAATGTATTTTTCAACCGAAGGCATAAATTTTTAGGCAGCTCATGGCCATTTTCCAACGAATGCTGGGAAACTGATGCTCCTATCGCTAGAGAAGTGAAAGGAATAGAAAGCAGTAAAATCCTTCCACTGTATCTTGGTCCAGATAATTTCATTTCCCTTTTGACTGGCATGCCAAAGAATATCCTCATAATTGTACTTAAAGAATGGAGCCAGGCAAGGATGAGGAGCACCACCTAGAAACAACAACTTCCAAACTCCATGTCGTATTAAAGTATAAAGTCAAAAACCAGACTGCGGTCTACTACAGATGTAATCCTCTGTGCAAATCTCTACATTTCCCCCTAAACCTAAATTCAAGAAGGCTTAAAGCTGTGGGGGAAAATGTAGGCAGTCCAGGATAAACAGAATACATGTTTGTAAAGCTCAGACTAATTAGAAGGTTTGTTCTGAGCTAAATATCCCTGAAGCTGCATTAGGTGTCTCAAGGAAAGAATGTAATTCCTTTCAGTGTTTGCCCTGTTAATATTTTAGAAGAATATTGAGAGGGCAACAGGGTCCATGATATTTCCATTTCATCCACTTGCTCTTAATTCAACAGGATAAGTGTTTCAGAGCTGTTGAGAGAAGACATTTGTCTTGCATTAGGACAAAACTCCGTGTGTGAGAAGCGGAGGAAATTGCTGGAGAAAGGAGCCGGAGCAAAACTCCCACCCAAAAACCCAAAGACAGACTCTGAAGAATGAAACAACAAGGAAATCAAAAAGACATCACTGCCATGAAACCTGAGGTCCAAATCCTTATCCTCTGTGCCGCCTGTGTTATGTTTTTTCTCAAACGCACTGGGTATGCATGTACAGATGTACTGACATGTATTTGGGTCATTGCTACACTTCTGAAGACCTTCTTCAGCCAAGAGTCCCTCCTGATCATGTCCTCCTATGTCCATGGTGATCCTACTGCCTTCAGCTCTGGGTCCTCAGCACAGGACAGCCACGGAGCTGCTGCAGCGGGCCCAGAGGAGCCACGGAGATGGTCCGAGGCTGGAGCAGCTCCTGTGCGAGGACAGAGTGAGAGAGTTGGGGGTGTGCAGCCTGGAGAAGAGAAGGCTCCGGGGAGACCTTCCAGCACCTTCCAGTGCTGAAAGGGGGCTACAGGAGAGATGGGGGGGCTTTTGATGTCTTTTATAAAAATGAGGTCATTTCTAGACTTCTAAAACCCCATAAGGAAAGAAAATTTGAAAGATAATGTATTTGTATCCGCAGATAACTTCTGTAACTGTTCATAATGGGTAGTAATTTTTTTCTCAAATCTAAACCCATAAATATTTTGTATTTTCTTTGTGAGTATTTGTGAACCACTAAGAAACTTATAAGTATCATGGGATCTAAAAAAAATTAAATACATCAGTAATTAAGGATATGAATATTTTTTGTCTTCCGGACAGAGTTTAGATGGCATGGGCTCAGTGTGTCCTGCGGCCATACAGGGAATAAAGACGATTAAAAAAAACCAATCCAGTGAATAACACTATATTCACTGAAAGAAGCTCTGGTTCAGGATAAAAAACAATCCATAATCACCTAATAATAGATTGTGTTCTTGCTTTTGAACCAAAGATGCCGAATTAAAACTTCACACACAACCTTAATCTATTATTTCCTAAACTTTGAGTGAAATTCAATGTTGATCAAGGCAATTTTTCTGTGTGTAAAACATAATATATGGACTCAAGCTGATCACAGCCTCCTTTAGCAGAGTACCTCCATCCCTGCTGTGTTAGTGATTTTGGCTCAAAAATCTAGCTTTAACTGTATTTCTAGGCATGAAAAAAATATAAATAATATTTTGAGTTTCCTACTAAGAAGCTAAAGTCAGAGCAGCAGTTTGTTCCTCTATCATTTCACCAGGCAGTTATTCAGAAGGATGTTCCTTCTGGGTATGCTAACTCCAATTTCAAATTTTGTATCTAAGTTCTCCCACCTCTCAGATCCCAAGAGGAAGGAGCTCGGTTTTGATCCAAAGGCATTTCCGTCAACCACATTAAAAAAAAAAAATCTATATTTGCATGATTGGTGTTTGTAACATAGGTTTCCCAAGGAATATGTATTCAAATCAGCAAATAAAGACTTTCTAGGCAATTTGCAAATTTTACTTCAGTATTCTTTTCTGAATAAATCATGTTGGACATGAAATACATTGAAAGGAATATAGAGCTTTCTATTAAAGGTGCATGATACTTTATCATTAACTCAAAATTCACACTACAATACTGCATACATACGTACAGATACACACAACTTCCCCCAAGAGAGATACTTGTTGGAAGTATTACTTTTGACTGCAAGTAACACTGAGACGCAGGTCTAAGTACTTTGAAAGAGAGTGAAATGCTTAAAAATTTTCAGAGGCACATGAAGGTACTCAAAAAAAAAAAAAAAAGGAAAAATGCAAGAAAAATGCAGGAAATGTAATATATGACATACTTTTCAATACCAAGACCAAGATTAAACTTAATCTCTACTACTAAATATTTCCTGGAAAAGCATAACAACACTGTACTTCAAAAATAAATATCTCAAGCAAAAATTGTCCACATCCTTCACTGTAATGTCAACACCAATCCCCTCTGTTGAATTTCTGTGGATTTATGCACATCGATATAAACTTGCAAAATGTAGCCAGTCAGAAATAAACCTCTTTCCCAAGGAAAATTAATGTCCAAATAGATCGGAAATAAAAAACAGATCTTTTCACCCTGAAAAAATATCTGCAGGATCAAAAGGAAACATTTATCCAGAACAATAATTTGGTTTCTTGGGGTTTTTTTGTTTGGTTTTGTTTTGTTTTGTTTTTTTAAGGGATGTTAATATCCAGTCAGAATCCAACAGCAGTGGATGCTGAACAAACCAAGGGATAATGAAGCATTTCGTAAGAGTTCAATTCACTACGGAAAAAGCTCCAGTTAATGGTCCACATGGAGCATTAATTTGGATTTAGGGAGCCCCAGCCTGCCCTTGCCCAGTTCAGTACAAGCACTGCATCAACGTCCTGGGAAGCCAGCCCACAGTATTTTCTTAATTCCTGTTATTCAACCTTTTTCTTTATTTCTCTCTTCTTAGTAGCTAGAGCCCTTCAAGAGCACCCATGCGCATTTCTATGTATGTTAGAGATAACAACAGGGCTTTTCATCTGCTTCATTTTCTGTATATCTTTACTAGAAACAGTAAAGCCAACCTCCTTAACATCGCATCCTAAGTTTGGAGAGTTCGGTGATTTTTCTTCCTCTTGTTTTACAGGTCTTCAAAAAAAAAAAAGTCTTCAGCATCTACAGATAATTTTTAGAAATATATAGCGGATAGTTTGAAATGCTCTAAACTACACATCATTGCAGGAAGATGATGGTTTCGGAACAGAACGTTTGGAAGCCCTTAAGGAAGGAAAGCGTTTGGAGTATGAATTCACCCAGCTTTTGTCTCCATCACCACTGCTGCTCTCAGAAAGGACAAATGCATGCCCCCAAAATCACTGCGGCTCATGGCAGGAAAAGGCTTGTCAGCATCCTGAAGGTGCTCTATCTTTGACCATCCCTTCATCTTTCACAAAAATACTTTCTATATTCAGCAAGAAGCACATCTTACCCATGTTTCATAACCCAACCTTGACAGAGCTTGACATTACATGGGCATGAAGAGCCCTTATGCAAGAGAAAGTGGGTTTTATTTTAGGGAACCCTTCAAAGTTATTGTTCGTTACTTATTCAGTAGGGAAAAGGTCATTATTTCCCACATACACTGTCATCCCAAATTACCTTATTCACTACTGAACTTGTCACTCTAAAGAGAGTTTATTTTATCACCTTCAGATGAACACACTCAAGTCTCTGGATCGGTGGGAAAACTGATACAGATTTGGTTTAATGATTCATTTCAGCATACTCACAGTTGTGCAATACTTTTCCATCTTAAAAATCAACATAATATTTTTTAAGTCCCCATCCCTCAAGCTGCCCAGCTATTAAATTTACATTGTCTTCAATTTATTTGGAAATAAACCTCGTTCCCATAGAGAAAAGAGGTTGTGTTTTTGTGCTTCACCTTCTACTCAGTTTTATACATCTTATTCCCCTGTGTAATTCTCTCTACCTCTATCAATTCAAAAAATCCTCCCAAATTCCTAAAAAAAAAAATACCCTCCCTAAAATATACTTTTAAAAAAGACAAAATCCCATTATATTACAGGATTAATCTGAGGCCAAAACCATTCTGGATCTTAAAGCCATTTGAAAATGTGATCAACTATACAAACAATATAATGGCTCTCAGAAGCAAAATCAAGATAATTGTCATATTTTCAAATTAAGCCAAGTTGTGACAAACTGATGAAGAAGCTTGATAAGTGGACAGGGAGGTGGAGAGAAAACTGGTTGAACAGATGGGCTCTGAGAACATGGAGACCAGCTGGAGACCAGTCATGAGTGGTATACCCCATGGGTTGATTCTGGGGCCAACACTCTTTGGCACAGAATCACAGAATGGTTTGGGTTGGAAGGGACCCTCAACACCATGGAGTTCCACCCCCTGCCATGGGCAGGGACACCTCCCACTAGCCCAGGTTGCTCAAAGCCTCATCCAGCCTGGCCATGAACACCTCCAGGGATGGGGCATCCACAGCTTCTCTGGGCAACCTAGGGGCCAGTGTCTCACCAACGTTGCCAGTCCATCAAGGGAGGTGGATCCTTCCTCTCTGCTTGGTGCTGGGGAAGTCTGCTCTGGAGCACTGGGCAGCCCAGTAGCAGAGACATGCACATACTGGAGCACATCCAGCAAAGAGATGATTAAGTGATTGGAGCGTCTGACACGGAAAAAGAGGCTGAGAGACCTAGGACTGATTAGGCTGGAGAACAAAAGGCTCGTGGGGATCTCAATCTGTACAAATATCTGATGACAAAGCCAGACTCAGTGGTGCCCAGAGAAGGGACAAAATTAAACACAGGAAATTGCATTTAAACATAAGAAAAAAACAACAAGTTACCCAGAGAGTTTGTGGATTCACCATCCTTAGAGATATTAAAAATCAACTGGACACAGACCTGGGCAACCAGCTCTACAACCTCCAGAGGCCCCTTCAAACCTCAGCCACTCGGGGAGTCCCCAGAATCACCATGAGCACGGCTAAACATTTATCACAGCTGCAACAAACAAAAGGCAAGGACATCGGGCTGCTGGAAATGAACATCAAACCAATGCAGAAACTTTGGCAAAGCCACAGTTGTGCTATAAAGCACTTTGGGAAATACAGGAAATAATATTTTAGGGTAAAATCCTGCAGTAGGATGGCTTGGTGATTACTTAGAAGAATGTAGCATCAAAAAGATCTGATTTTTTTTTTTTAATAATCACCATTTTTTAATTTCTGCTGGGTGAACACCACATTGAAAGGCATTCACAGGACTTGCACCTTCTTGCACAGTGGAGAAAAGTAAAATATCTACACTGAATTTTCTTAAAACTGTCCTGCAAAACTGAGGAGCCATCAGAGCAGAGTTCACAGTAAAACTCTAAGAAAGCGCAGCTCTTTGTAGGACCAAAGACGTACCAAGAGCTCTGGTGGTGTCTAACGGTCTGTAGGGTAGAGGGTCACCTTCAGAAGCTCAGAGGTTCCTCCAAGGTGGAGGAAGACCACTATGCTGGGCTACACTTCAATCTATGCAAACTTACAAAAAAATAGGGGTTGAATTTTCACGAACTGGACGGCAAAAAATCCTATCATACTATTCCTGACACTAAAACCATCCTGATGCATCACATCTCTTAGAGCCACCTTACTTTATGCTACCTAAAAATGTACATTTTCAACTTTCATGAAGTGTTCTGATAATAAGGAACAATGATGAGCTCTGATTCTGCACATTAGGCACCTAGAAGTATTTAAAGTAACCAAGTACGTGAGGCAGGAACTTTAAATGGAAATGTTAAAATCGACTTTCGTTAAGTGTATATGTATGGAACTAGTTTTCAGCTAGGCTGACGCCCCAGAAAACTTTTCCAGCATTTAGAAGAAAAGCCAAATGCTAATCACTGTCCTGGAGGTTACACTGGGGCTGCACGATTAGTCATCTTTGGAAACCAGTTGTGGTTGTTCTTATTTTCCTCTCCCACTGCTTTTTCTGATGTGCAGTTGGTGCAGTGGGAGCACTCTCATCAATGTTTTCTCACAAACACGAAAGAACAAAAACACTTCAGAATAGCTCACAGCTCTCAACCCCTACATCCTGCTGTAGAGTGGGGATCCAAAACCTCCTTACACAATTTAAATCAACCCTTTGGAGGATTACAATAAACAGTTGACTAATTTGTCCTCCCCTTTCTTTCCCCACCTCTGCATTTCTTGGTCAAAAAGGCTGCAGTGAGGAATGGCGATACCAAAATGTGAGAAGAAACAACAGTTTGTGTAGTTGGATGTTCTCATAAGAAGCTGGAAATGAAAAGTACAGAAGAAATAGTTCTTCCAGTGTTATTAATGCTGCAAGTCTGGAATGTTTTGGGTCATTTAGATCAGCATGATTGGATCTGGATGCCAGTTTCCAAGTCTGTAGCAGCTACAGCTCCGTTAAGCAGGTCAGCAGTGCTCCCCATTCCCTCCATCCAGCTCCCTTCCTCCCTGCCCTACCCACGGGCTGTACAGACCCTGTGTCCCCCCAGCCCATGGGGGGATCCAGCCCAGGTCCGCAGGACTCAGCAGCTCACGGGCTCTGCCGTCACTGCAATGTCCTTATGACACCCTACTGGTGGCACTTCCTCCTTTGCTGGAGCATCACCGTGGCTGACCAGCTGAGACACCACCCAGAACCACTCCAGCAGGAGAACCATGAGGGACACTTCTAACCATTTATATTGTTAATCAAATATTAAATAAAGAAGATTTTTTAAAAAACCCCAAAATAACCACTTTTCCAGACTCTCTGGTATTTTCACTAAGCAGTTCTAGCTTGTAGCTCCTGTGAAGAACATCCCTGCAGCACATTTCATATCTGCTTTGACACTGCCTGGGCTTACTGACCAAAAGAAAAAAAAAAAAAATCTGGATTTTACTATATAAGATTTATCTCAGCCACGCATCTTACGCACAATATCCCACTAACCAAATTACATTTGAAACAAAAGCCAGCTACCATGTTAAGAGTACATTATGGGTTGGCTTTTTTTAATCATTTAACTGTATTATTGATTCTTGGGTTTATTGATTACAAATTACTGCTGAAATAAATTTTATATGTTTCATGGTTGTGTACTTTGCTTACAACCTTAAAAGCCAACGTCTTGTCTCCTACATTAATACTATAAATCTCCTGTTGCTTCTGTTCTTCCGAATCCTTTGCCAAATCTTCATTCATCACCACTGTTCATATTGCATTATTTGATCCCTTCATCACCTACATCTCTGTCTCCGAGAGACATCTGCAAAGTTGTTTGCTCCACCATTCTTCTCGGGAATCATTTGTTCCTCAGGTTTGCAAAAGTTGTTTGAAATATTTTTAGTACTTAAAGCACTACCCAGTTCCAGGTAGACACCCAGATCTCTCTCGAGACATCCACGTGTATGGATTAAACATCTAATTCTCAATTCATTGCAAGATGTAGATATGCTTCATTGTTTAAAAAGAAAAAAAAAATATATATATTGTGACGCTGGTTGGAACACTTTAATCACAATTGTCAATTGTGGTAATTTTAGCTGCAGGCAGTACTTTGCACTGGTTTCATCTGAACACAACGAGTGCTGGAATCACAGCTCCACTCTGATGATTCGCAACGAGAGCTCATGATGGAGAGGATTTCTGCATAAGCCAACATGTAGCTTTGGTGAAAATCTCTGCTTTAATTTCACAAATTGGAAGATGTTTCGAATCAGTAACATATGTTTGTTACTTTCTAAGTGAATAATCTTCTATATTTAGGCAATCATCGCACATTTTACTAAGTTGCCTTCCCTAGGCAAAGTTCATGAGATGCTGTCTGGGAAACCAAAACAGACAACACCGCATCACCTAAGGGGACAAAAAAAAAATATCCACTCTGCACTCCGCGCTGCCGGGGACAAGGACTTATCAAAGGTGTCAGAGAGACGAGTTCTGCACCTGAGAGGTGATGTCCTGCACCCTAGGAAAGTCTGCAGATCCTACAAAGATGAACCTCAAAAAGGCTTTTTGGTCTCAGCAGAGGATGGACTCACAAGAGCATAAATCCCTTCTGCTTTCAGCTATAAACTATTAAATTATATTCAGTCTGACATCGATTTTATTGGCATTCTCCTGAACTTTTCAGGCAAGCTATAGAATATTTCTCTTTTTAGTCTCCAAACAATAGCTTATTTACATACTTACAAAAGAATAAGACGTCCTCCCCAATCCTGATTAATTGCCAGACATTACGTACAAACGCAAAACCCCCGGACTCTGAACGTACTGCTGCAATGGAAATGTGTGAAAGTCATTTTGTTCCAATTTCATCTCATGGGAAAGTGGGCGCATAAGCATTCAATTAAAAATAATTCTGTCTGATCGAGATGTGTTTTCATTTCACATGCTAATGTGGCAGAATGCGTCTAGATCGTGTCTGTGACAAATTTTTACCAGGGTGGGAGGAAGAAAGACTATTATATAGAAAGAACATTGCTCTTGCAACTTAAATCTTCCTTTCGATTTTTTTTGTGCATGAGAAAGAAGTGCTGTGGCAACCTGTGCTGTTTGGTACTATTTGGGCCACAACACCTGGGAAGATGACATTTGTAACAGGAAAAATCTAAACCAAAAGGCAACTTTTTAGAGAAACCCATAAGACAAACAAACCAACAAAATCCTGCGTGGCAATCTGCCTGTAGCTCCCATTTTTAATGCCAAAAGAAGCCCCTTTGATCGGCACGTCTGACACAAGGCATCGGAATTCCCTCAGCTGCTTCCTCCTTCATGGCCAATAGCTGCAGCTGGACTTGGACATCTCTTTTAGGAAAAAAAAATACAATTTAATTTCAAAATTCCAATCTTGGGAAATTCAGAGCTCTTAATAAACTATTCCAGCGAATCACTCACCATGTAAAAATCCACGAACCAGTCTCAATTGGTTTTGCTTCAATTTCCAGCTACCAGAGCACATCATGCTTTTGCACACTAAAGAGCCTCTTATTAAAGAATTTATTTACCCTCAATCTCCCAAATTGTTTCAGACTAAACTCATAGAACTGTCCTAGAGTACCTCCAAGTCCTTTCAAAGTCAATGCTACGTGGATCTCTTATTCCAACAGTGTGACCCACGTGCATGAAATTCCACCAACTCTACGAAAACACACCTTGTTTGCATCAGCCTTGGATGGCTCCAGTTCAAAACCAGCCAACTTTCCCCTTCATTGATCACTGCTTCCTAAAAACTCTTCTCGATACATTATTTTCGATAGGGCAGGAGTTAATGAACCACTAGACGTGCACTCACACTTGATGAGCATCCAGTTAAACTGCATTTTGAGACCTCCAAAGCCAAGCAATTTTTCACCCACCAAAGACCCACAGCATTGATTTTATCTCTCACTGGTTTCCTGATCGATATGCTGTGCAATACAAAGACAAAGGATGTGCAGAGGAATTATTTATAAACAATTCCCCTCTGCCAAGTCACTCAGTGTTGAGCGTAAAGTGATCCTTCCCTAATAAAAAACCCCAACCCTTCAATAAAATTATCAGCAGCTGACTAAAAATCACAATCAACAACAATAAAACATTAAATTTTATTCAACAGACCTCTGACCATTTTTTTTATTATTCTATTTTTTTTCCCCAAAGGAAAACAATCAGATGAGCTGGATTTCAGGGCAATGTTCCACACCATCACAGGGGCCAAAGAAAAAGCCTCATCTCCTGACCTGCGATCCCAGCTCGAGAACTGAGTCCACACAAAACATCTTGAGCAGAAGCTCAGAGAACAGAGTTTCCATAAAACTTCCAGCTTGCTCTATAGGAATTCCAGCACACTGGTATTATCAAACCAGCCTGCATCCTCAAATAAATATTAAGGGAACTTGATTATGTCTTTTTTCCTTTGCACATTTTTATTTATTTTTATTTAATTCTTAAGTGAGTTAATTAATTTTTTTTCAGCCGTACAATGGTCTACCTAGGACTGAAATCTAAACTGCACGTACCCTAACCACTGAAATTAATGATTATTACAGCAACTTCGACATTACAAGCCAGATGAATAATGCCATATGTCTCAACAATAAGAACAATTTCCCAACCAACACATAATTACACTCTATGATAACACAACGATATTGCAACCCCTGAACAGGTACCAATTCTGTTCTCATCAGCCTTCTGGCTCGGCAGGATGCTGAGTGCAGCCCATAGGATAGTGAACAGAAAGGAAAAAGGAAAAAGACCCACCAACTGTTGAGTCACATGCCAGTTTTAGAGGCAAGGTGCAGAATCTTACTAAAATACCCCGCAGAAAAAAGGTTTTAATCAGTATTGTAAAAAAATAAAAATAAAAAATAAAAAAAATAAAAAAGAAT
>NW_010139794.1:0-1337 GCF_000699245.1 Pterocles gutturalis | reverse complement strand
AATAGCAAACTATTGTAACTGGCAAAGCATATTACAGTATGCAGATGTTTTAAGCCTGTGTTAAAACAAAGACATGGATGACAAACCAGCAACTCCTATAGTAAGTGCAGTGAAAGCTACTTGTCTTGTCTGAAGCCCAAAAGAAATATACTATATCAACATAGGAAGTTAACTATACAGGAAGCCACAGAGATTTGATTAGATCTTGAAATGGCCAGACACTGCTTGGGTTTGCTTCTTTAGCTAGGAAAATGGTGAAACTTTCTTATCTTGCTGTATTTGCATACAAGGCTACTTTAAAATTAATGCAAGATTTATTTCCTGTTGTTGATCTTAATGAGTCATATCTGCAAAAACAATATAGGCAGCTTTCTGCACTTCAAGAGCACATACAAACTATCGCTTTTGCTTGTGTTTAGGGGAGATGGTTTTGTTTGTTTTTGCTCTTTATATTGATCTTAATGAGTCATATCTGCAAAAACAATATAGGCAGCTTTCTGCACTTCAAGAGCACATACAAACTATCGCTTTTGCTTGTGTTTAGGGGAGATGGTTTTGTTTGTTTTTGCTCTTTATAGAAGTGTCCATACCAGAATTCATTATGCATTCTTGTACTTTATCCACAGGAGGAAAACAGAAAGACAAACATAGCTAAACAGACAAGAGAAATATTCCCAGAGTTATTGTTTCTTCAGTCTTCCATCACTGTGGTTCCAGAGGAAATAGTGACTGATGTTCATACTTTAGAAAAATGCAGTGAACAAGCCAGCCACACATTCCACAAGCCCCTTCAAATGATTTTAGCATAGCTATGATGTCTTCACTGCCTGCAAGTGCCTACATGATGATATCATCTGGGGATAGTTGCCATTTGATATTTTATTGAAGCCTAAAAACAGTTATGCAAGTCACCCTTAGGAATTTTTAATTATTGTCATCATTTTGATGTGGCTACTCTAGTGCAGTAACAACTTTCCTGGAACTACTCTTTTTCCTTGTTTCCTTGCATAAGTTTTCAGAACAGTGAGAGAAACTTCCTCTTCTCTTGTACGAGGACTAATCAGGAGTAAGTAGCTGTAACCACTAGTCCACAAAAACCTGTTGTCAACACATGCCCCTTCAATCACAGCCCATTCACGATTGCCAAGTCCACAAAACTGGCTGTCTGCAGAAATGAGAAGGTGCTCAGTCTTCTCACTGACATTGGCCCCCCAGCCCCCTGTGGCTGCCAATATTAGCCTCCCTCTTTTTCCCAAATAAAGTAAATAAGACTAGTAGGTGTTCTTAAAAGTTCTTCAAATGATTGCCTTTAGAATCACAGAATCATAGAATCATTA
>NW_010139793.1:0-849 GCF_000699245.1 Pterocles gutturalis | reverse complement strand
GGGGACCTGGATGGGGACGGGTGGCCCGAGGTGGCCGTGGGGGCGCCCCTGGAGGACGAGGGCCGCGGCGCTGTCTACGTCTTCCGGGGGGCGCGGGGCGGGGTGGCACCCCAGTACAGCCAGGTGAGACCCCAGTGGGGGACTGGGACGGGGCGGCGGGGACGTCCTGGGTGCTGGAAGGGTCTCGGGTGGAGAAGACATCTTGGGTGCTGGAGGAGTCTAGGGTCTTGGAGGCATCTTGGGGATGAAGACGTCTTGGGTGGTCAAGAAACTTTGGGTGGTCAAGACGTGTTGGGTGCTGGAGATATTTTGGGTGGTGGAGACGTCTTGGGTGCTGGAGGGGTCTTGGGGATGGAGACGTCTTGGGTGTTGGGAGATGTCTTGGGTGGTCAAGACGTCTTGGGTGCTGGAGATATCTTGGGTGGGGAGATGTCTTGGGTGCTGGAGGATTCTTGGGTCCTTGAGATGTCTTGGGTGATGAAGACATCTTGGGTGATGAAAGCGTCTTGTGTGCTGGGGGCATGTTGGGTGCTGGAGGTCCTTGGGTGCTCAGAACGTCTTGGGCATTGGCGATGTCTTGGGTGCTCAAGATGTCTCGGCTGGACAAGATCTTGGGTGGTGAAGACCTCTTGGGTGGAGATGTCTTGGGTGCTGGAGGGACCTTGGGTTCTCAAGATATTTTGGGTGGTCAAGATATTTTGGGTGCTGGAGGTTCTTGGGTGGTGGAGGACTCTTGGGTGTTGGAGACGTCTTGAGTGCTTTGGGTGGTCAAGATCTCATGGGTGCTGGAGGTGCCATGCCACCACCCCCTGGTGACGTTCCCTCTGTGTCCCCAGCGCGTGGCGGGGG
>NW_010139792.1:0-2333 GCF_000699245.1 Pterocles gutturalis | reverse complement strand
TTACCCTGTGACATGGGGGAAAGGGGGTTTTGCGGTTCGGAGGGAAATAAAGCGCTTCTTAGGAGGGACGGCGACGTGACTTTGAACTTGGATCAGCTCCTCTGTTTCCTGCAGAGAGAGCGGGGCTGGAGCCCTGAAAGAATAGCAGAGCGCGGCCAGCCCGCGGGGGCTCGGGCTGGAATTCGCCGAGTCCCCCCCAAAAGCGCCCCAGTGCCGGCGAGGGGCGAGGGGAGGAGAGGCAGGAGAGCCAGGGAGGGCAGAGAAAGGGGGAAAGGGGAGAAGAAAAAAAAAAAAAGAGAGCGAAAGGAATAAAGAAAGAGAAGAAAGGAATAAGAGAGAAAGGAAAAGAAAGAAAGGGAAGGAGGGAAAGGAAGGGAAGGAAGAGAAGAAGGGAAGGAGAGAAGAAGGGAAGGAAGGAAGGAAGGAAGGAAGGAAGGAAGGAAAGAAAGATGAAAGGGAGGAAGGGAGGGAGAAAGGAAGGAAGGAAGGAAGGAAGGAGGAAAAAGAGAAGGGAAAATAAAGAGAGAAGGAAAAAGATGAAAAATGAAAAAGAAAGAAAAAGAAATAAATTTGAATAAAGAAAGAAAGAAAATAGAAGAGAAAAAGATAAAAAATATAATGAAGGAAAATAAAAGAGAAAGAGATAAAAGAAAACAAGAGAGAGAGAAAGAAGAAAGAAGAACGAGGTGAAAATCCAAAAGGTGAGTATTTATATGAACATTCACCTTTCTTTTTCCCCCCAAAACTGTTTTTTTAAATGGGAATTTTCATTGATATTTTGTTTCTCTTTCTAATTTCAGATGTAGTGACTTTTTAAAATTTGGGGAAAAAAAAATGTATTCAAGACTCTAGTTGCCCGTATGATTTTTTTACTAAACTGGAGGCAGTCGATGTAGGAGACCAAGCTTTCCTCTCCAGCGTGGGGTCTCAAAATCCCCAGCAGCAGTGGAGGACACTTCTAGACCTCCGCCTCGGAAACCTTTCGGGGAGGGAAAATAGAATTTGTTCGCGGTCTGTCCCTGGGATCCTCGGGGGTCTGGACAAGGACAGCGTATGCTCCCAAGCTGCAGCCCGGGAAGGCAGTATCTGGGGAGCAGACATTCCTGCCTGCAAAGACAGGACCGAGTGACGGCGTGATGAAGAGGAGAATGCTGTGGGCATCAGAGGTGTAGCTCTGCATTAATATTCAGTTTATCTTGTAATGCCCATTTCGGATTAGAAGGAATCGCACTCCTTCCCAAATTAAATCCTCGCCTTGTTCAAAGAGTGATGTCCGGTACTAGCACATTTCAGACACTTTCGGACGGGCTTGGAAATTTTTTAACTATTTAGTGACAGTGATGGGGAAAACCTTATTTAAACAACGCTAGCTGGTGGGCAATGTTAACTATTCCTTCCTTCCTTCTTTCCTTCCTTCCTCCCTTCCTTCCTTCCATCCATCTATCTGTCCGTCTGTCTGTCTGTCTATCTATCTATCTCTCGCTGTAAAAACCCTGCTCAGATGTTGGGTCCAGGTTTGAGCACGTCTGTGCCTGATGCGGGATTTAATGCCGTGAGGAGTCACAGGAGGAATGTCGCAGGGAGAATTTCATCCGCCTCTTAAAAAAAGCCCCACCAAACCACAAAAACCCTTACATTTTGAGTTGCTTCTCCTCCAAGCACAGAGCCGATGAGGATCGAGCAGCAAGGTTAAGTGCAGGACGGCTAAAACTACAAATATTATGTCGGGTTTTAATTTTTACAAAGCCTTACTTATGGGTGAGCTGCTGGCCCGGAGATGATTATTTTTCAGCCACTACAAAACAAACCGAAGCAGGGGCCAGACGTGTATTTACTGGAGGGGGAGGGGAAGGGGACTTGTTTGCTCTGTGTGTGTGTGTGTGCGGAGGTGTGTGTCTGTGTGTGCTGGCTGTATGCTTTTTTATTCCTGCCATGTAAGAATCCGGTTTCCAAATAACAATGGCAGAGTGGGTTTTGGGGTTGTGATTTTTTTTCTTATTTTTTTCCGGTTTTGTTTTTTGTTTGTTTATTTTTCAAGAAAGGGAAGAGACAAGGAAAACTCCTAAAGCATCTGCTTTCGGATGCACGTTCACAACACATGCAAATCGACTCCTCTGCTCCCGCACAAGTGGTTTAAAAGCCCAAACAACCAGGGTGACTGTTCCCTCTTTATTTTAATTTTTATTTTATTTTATTTCCCCCCTAGACGCTGTCGCCCCGACAGCGTGACTTTTATTTAATCCCCCCCCCTTCGTTCCCTTTATTGATCATGGGCTACATTTGCTTTAGCTGAAAAAGGGGAAGGGGCTGCAGGATGGGCGAGTTCCTCCCTC
>NW_010139791.1:592-863 GCF_000699245.1 Pterocles gutturalis | reverse complement strand
CCGAGGAGGTTTGTGTCGTGGGACACTGCCCTGGAGAGAGTACAGCTCAGCTGCGGCCACGCGCGGGCCGGCGATTTGGGGTCCCTGCCTCCAACCAGCTGAAATCCCCAGGCAAACACGGCACGATCCTCAACCCTCTCCTGCTTGGGGATCTTTCCAGGGAACCCCCGCGCAAACCGCAGTCAGAGGAACGTTACCTGCGCCGTCCTTTGCTCCCACGGGTCTGAGCTTGGGCACGCCGCCCTGGAAGAGGCCGCCCTTCGGCTGGATC
>NW_010139791.1:0-227 GCF_000699245.1 Pterocles gutturalis | reverse complement strand
ACCCCCTCTCCCCCTTCCCGCTTCTCCTGCCAGCAAACAAACTTCTCCGGGGGTCTCTTCAGAGGGGGTAACAGGGCTGCCCTGGGGGGGTTATGCCACTGTTCCACAGGGCAAGGCTGAGACCCCGTCCTACCCAGACCCAAGGCACGGCTCAGTTACAGCCACGTGCAAGATCCCAGCTCTCCCCTCGAGCCATCGTGGAGCGGAGGACACTAACGCACAGAAAG
>NW_010139790.1:305-574 GCF_000699245.1 Pterocles gutturalis | reverse complement strand
AAGGGAGGGGGGAAAAAGAGGGGGGGGAGCGGGATCTGGTTATCATCATTTTTCATTAATTACCCATCCCTCGGGAGGGGTGAATTAAGTCTATTTGGTGACCTCACGCGGGCTGCCATGGCAACCGCCAGAAAATATTGCATTAGAGCCCATCACCATGCTGCCGCGATAAGGAGCCGGGAGGGCCGGGGGCGGCGTGAGCCCCCCAGCCCAGCTCCCCAACAGGGGCATGGCAGCCCCGGGTGAGTTGGGGTTCAGCCAACATTGAT
>NW_010139790.1:0-259 GCF_000699245.1 Pterocles gutturalis | reverse complement strand
TGCCAAAAAAAGGGTTTTTTGCCCCCAAAGGTGCTGCTGGGACAGGATGGGTGCCCCAGCCGCCCCACTGCGCCCCAAAGATGCTTGGAGTTTTGGGGGCTGCTGCACCCCTTGCTGAGCTACGAGGCTATTGCCTGGGTGTAGGGCCCACTTAGGGGGCAAATTTGGGTGTGTCATGTCATTCTGAGGCTGGTGGGGTGACCCTGGGGCTTCCCAGTGTCCCCTGTCCCCTCTGGCCAGGCCCAACAGAGGCATGGGG
>NW_010139789.1:0-9089 GCF_000699245.1 Pterocles gutturalis | reverse complement strand
TGCAAAAAGGTCCTGATGCAGGATGCAAACAGGAGCTGGTTTTCTAAAGGAAAGGCAGATTTTGAAGTAGCAGTCTCGCCGCCCGGTGGTATCTGTTGTATCGGCCCCACCCCAGCAGAACATGTGGCTCTGGAAAAGGGAACAGTTTGCTGAGCTGAAGTGCTGAGGGTGTGCTCGGTCTGAGGGCTTGCCCTGCTTAGCTGGGAAACAAATAGCAGCAGTTCAGGTGTGGGCGAGGACGGGCGAGGTGTGTGGGTCTTGCTCTCTAACTCAGCTTCCTTAGAAAACTTTGTTCTCCGGCAAGAGCAGCTGTTGCTGCAGCTTTTCTGCTTTTAGCAGGGTTGCAGCCCCTTGGGAAGGACCCTTGCGCACAGAGCGTGCTGATGTCCCCCTGTGCAGCAGGGCGGGACAGCCAGCCACCCCTCTGGGGACTTCCTCAGGTGGCACTGGTTGTGGTGGGGTTATTTTGAGAGGGTTGAGGAGCAGAGAAGTGAAGGCAGCGGAGTGAGACAGCGCAGCCGTCGGGGATCTGAACGATGAGAAATGAGGAAGGGAAGGTGTTTTAGGCTGGCTTAAAACCAACTGGTAAGCGATAGGAGCTTGCCCAGGAGGTATCATGTGTTTTTGCCAAAGGTGCCCAAAGATCTGTATCTTCTTTCTTGGTAACTGAAGCTGGTAAAATCTGTCCCTCAACCCTTCCAGAGCTCTGCTGGGTTTGAAATGAAGGTAATGTGTTGGGTGTAAAACCACCACTGTAAGTAGTGCTTAAAACCATGAAAGATGAGAAGGCTCCTGGGGCTGAAATTGATAAAGTAGCAAAGCAGGCTCCAGCTTGTGACACAAAGAGACCTCGGGCGTGTTGTGGTTTGGTCTCTGGGTGTTCCCCTGCACACCTCAGCTGCGCGTTGACTGCACCTCACTGCGGCTTCCCTCTGACCTGCCTTGGCAGGAAAAAATTAATGCTGTTTTTTGTAGCTGGGGGCAGGCTCATCTACTGTCCTTCCCCTTCCTTCCCAGTAAATAACCTGTTGTGGTGAGACGCTGGTGCAAAGGAGAAGAGCTTGGCAGGCATGCAGTGAGAGCATCAAGGAGAAGGGAACAGGTGAAATACAGCTATCAGGGAGCTGACGGGAGGGAAAGTTAATTAAATCCCAGTTTCCCAGCACTCTGTGCCCCGTGGCTTCAGTGCTTGCTTTTGGTCAGTGGATTTAGGACGGGCAATTTGGCTTATGGGAATGCTGAAGGTGTGTGCACCTCCCGTGCCGTGGGGAAGCATCCGGCTGAGCCTCTGGTACCCACATCTGGGTGAGCTCCGCATCCAGCTGCTCGGCAGAGGGCAATGGGCACCCGACACTGCACGGGATGTACAGACCAAGGGAGGAACATACACTCGGATCTGAGCTGACAGGCTAAACGTGTTCCCCCAGAAAAGCTCTTGGGCCCCAGCAGGGTAGGTCTCAAGGAAATTGGTGGAAAGGGAGAGAACGGATAGAAATCACACGACTCTCCAGGGACAGCAGAGTCCCTGGAATCTGCACCCCGTGTGCAGGAAATCCCAGTGCCTCTTTGAAAGGAGGTGGCGGGGACAGGCTGTGAGCCAAGTGACAGAGGAATAGCCACAAATCAGGTTTGCCAAGTCCTAGGAAAACTAAAACCACTTCCAGAGCATCTCCTCTAGCACAGAGATTCTCAGATGGCTCATGTAGCAGGACATGGCACAGACATTAGAGAAGTTTGAGCACACAGGTACACGTGTGAGTGAAGCCAGCGGCTGGAAAAGGCTGGCACGAGCAAGTCACATACAACAAGGCTCCTGGGATTGGGTTCAAACATGATGGAGCATGCTGAGACCTCAAATGAGAAAAGCACTTTATCCTGTCACTTTGACTCTGCTTACCTTTTGGGGGGTAAAAAATAGCTTAAAAGCCAGCTCATTCATATATCAGTGCTCTGATAAAGGATATATAAAACCCACATAAAGAGCTGATTGATAGAGCTGTAATAAAGTACCCATGGCTTTATATGGAATCATAGAAATTTATTTTCACCTGAGGACTAAAAAGAGAGTGGAATATAAATTACATTATCTTCCAGAAAAAAAAAAATAATCCCTTGCTTTTTCATGATTCTTCTGCTTCATGTTTCTGATATGGAGATTCCTTTCCTCCAAGGAGCTCAGTGTTCACTCTGGGTTTGTCCAGGACAGGTACCTCCAGGCACAGAGCCAGAGCTGATAGAGCCCTGGGCTGACAAGTGCTGTTGGTATGGAAGGACTCTGAACCATCCTGACCTTCTGTCGAGAGGTAGCTCTGGTATGCAGGCAATAAGTAACTAGGCTGACATCATAGGGCAAGCCCCGTGTTCACCCTGTGGCGCTTTTTGATTGCTTATAAACTTAAACAAGGCTGTATTTGTACAGCCAAGCCCAGGAACGTGAGGCAGTGGTCCCCACCGACTCCTCAGGTGTTTGCAGGCAGGTCCTGCATCGCTGCCAAGTAAAACTTCCCATTTCCCTCCTCAGGGGAGCACAGGACGGAGGAGTTCCAGAAGGTGAATGTCCTGATGAAGGTGCCCGCGTTGAGGGACGGTTCCTTCACCTTAGCAGAGAGGTGAGGCTCAGATAAGCTCCGACTCCTGCTGCAGTGCTGTTTATCCTGATGCTTGGGTTCTGCTGGTGCACTGTTCCCTCTCTGCTGGGACTCCAGCCCAGGCAGTTGTTTGCCTCCTCCCTACCTGTTCCACTTGTAACATAAACCTGTGTTTTGAGAGGGGCTTTCTCATGTAAGCAACTCAAACAGCATTGATTGTGGAAAAACCCGTGAACCGCTGTTCAGAGCTAGCTTGCGTGCAGGCTATGTTCTTGAGCTTGAATACCTGTCGGTGTGTCCTCCTGCTCTCCACCGTCCGCTGGAGGCTGCGGTTCAGTGGGGAAACCCTGCCGCAAGGCACCCGCAGCTGACTGGCCAGGCAACGCAGAGCTGGTTCGGTATAAACACATTCTGTGGCCCCTATTTGCTCAAAAATGTTGATGGGGTAACGGTGCCAGCGGGCCACGACTGCCTCACTGGGCCGGTGCGTCAGACAGTTCTGTCCGCAAGCAGTGGTCAGGCCAGCACAAACCCTGGTGTGCTGTGCCCAGCTGGCAGCTGTGTGTCCTGCACTTAGACCTGACTTAGATCTGGTTTATATCCCTGCTGGCCCAGCAGTGCAAAATTTGTGGAAAGAAGAAGGGACGAGCTGCTTTGCTCTCCGGTGATCAGCTCACTGGCCTGTCCTCTCTCTGCAGCGTCGCGATCCTCCTGTATCTGGCCAGGAAATACAAGACCCCCGATCACTGGTACCCATCTGACCTGCAGAAGAGGGCGAGGGTTGATGAGTACCTGTCGTGGCAGCACGTCAACACCCGTGGGAAGGGCAGCAAGCTGTTCTTATCTAAGGTAAGACCTAAGTGCTAAGAGCTGCAGTGCCTCCTGTGTGCAGGGCCTCCCCAGCAAAGGTACAAACCAGGTGACAGACAGGGACAGAACTAGATGTGGAACTGACTTGGCTGCTCAGCCGAGTCTGAGTGACGTGTTGTGAACACCTCCTGCGCAGGCACAGCGCTGTGCACGCACCGAGATCAGAGCAAACGCATCCTGGGTGGGCACAGCTCACTGCCGTCACCGGAGGAACCAGCCTCCCCTAAAACACAGTGCGGGTGATGCAGCCTGCCCTCCAGAGGAGACTCTGCTGGCTGAAATTTCAGACTTTCTAGGGAGGGGACATGGACAGGCAGGAACTAATGGCTGACATTGATTGAGAGCAGCCGTGCCGGCTGTTCCCGTCTATGGCCGGGGAGGGGTCCTTAGCAGAAGGCAGTGGGAGGGTGTGGACTAGGTTTGGAGGGAAATACGTAAAAAGCATCTTGGTTCTTCTCCCTGCCAGGTGCTGCTGCCTCTCATCACAGGCCAGCCGCTTCCTCCAGAGAAACTGGAAGGCATGACTGAAGAGCTGAACGTTGTCCTGAAGCAGTTTGAGGAGAAGTTCTTGCAGGACAAGCCCTTCATTGCGGGCAGCGAGGTCTCCCTGGCAGACGTGGTGGCAGTGGTGGAGCTGATGCAGGTGAGCACCGACCCCACGCTGTGGGACGCGCGCTGGGCTGTGGGCAGGACCCTCCTGAGCGGGGTGAAATCTTGTTCCTTTTTGACTTTGACCATAATTGAGTTTGCCAGGGAACACCTCCTTTGAGACAGTTCTCTCTAGAGAAGTACGGACAAAATTCCTCAGAAAAAAAGATAATTTACAAACTAGGCAGAGAAAATACAGATGTTTGGAAGAGATGTGCTGGTGCACGTGGAGCTCTGTGGCAGGGCTCGTTCGCTGCACGTCCCAGCGGACAGCAGCTGCTGAGGATGACACCACTTGCTTCCTGCTCGCTGAGAACCAGAAATGAACTCCACCTAACGTGGTGACTGACTGCTTCCTTGAGCCAAAAGCATATCCCGGCTTCATTCCGGTCCCATTCCCAGCAATTGTGTTGTGTGACTCCTCCTGGGTTCTCTTGTTCTCTCTCTGCAGCCTGTGTGCGCTGGCTACGACCTCTTTGCGGGGCGGCCGGCGTTAGCGGCGTGGCGCAGGCGGGTGGAAGATGCAGTGGGGAAGCAGCTCTTCCAGGAAGCCCATGAAGAGATCATGAACATCAACAGCTTGACCGCTGATAAGATTGCACCTGACCTGGTGGAGCAGTTCAAGAACCAGCTCCTGAAGCAGCTCATCCAGAATTAGGGGGTTAAACCCTTAAGTAAACTGGATTATTTTGTTCAGGCTTTTTGTAGTATTTCAGCATTTCTTCTAAAAATCATACAGAAACACCATTCCACAAAATACACTTACATCACAGCCTTTCTGCAACTTAGAAGGGAAGAAAACTACATCTTAAACACACTGCAGTGAGCTGCTTTCCCCTCTTGTCCTCTCCAGGTATGTTGGCTGTAGCCCTGTCGGCTTTTCTTTCTTGCTCCAACACCGCCGGATCTGCTTGAGCACAGAGGTGTTTTGGTCCATGTAGGAACTGGGGCCAGTCAGAACTGCCCTTTCCATCCCTGTTCTGAGTTTCCCAGGTCACAGCACTATGGAAGGGGCAAAGGTTTCCTGAGGGTATGGCAGAGCTGGTATGTCTGAAACAAGGAAAAACCGTTGGAAATGGCTTTCACTTTGCAGCAAGCTCAGCTGGAAGGTTTGTGCTCCGTCAGTAGAGGGATGGGTCAGGAGCCAGCCCTTGGTGGGCTCCTGCGGGACCTGGGCACCAGGGTTAATGTTCCACTACTCCTCTGTCATGTCAGATTCTCCAGTAAAGTTCATGGTTACATTTACCACGTGTTGTAGCTCCGTTTGGATTTGTAAACAGGATTTGGAAGGAAGCAGCCACTGATTCACACCCACATCTGTGCGGCACCTTCCCGACCTCCCTCCTGTCCCTGTGTCCCCCCCCTGCTTTCCTGTCCCTGTGACCTTCTGTGTCCTGGGATGAGCCACGAGGACGGTTCCAGTTTGCAGAACTGGTTTTTTCCCTCTTTGTTAAGCTCTGGTTGTATCTGGAGGTCGTTTGTCCTTGCTGGCTGGGTGCACCATCCACAGAGGTAACGTAGCTGCTCAGACCAGGCTCACACATCCTTCCAGCTGGTTTTGGGGAACAAGCCCGCTGCCTCTTTTGCGTTCGTTTCCTGTGCAAACCTGCCCTTTAGTTCGAAGGGACACCACGAACCACAGCGTGCACAGCATCCCTGCGGGCTGAGCTGAAGCAGCTGAGCAGCCCGGTGCCGTTCACTTTCCGTTCCTCCAACCTGCAGGAAATCCTCCGTGTCAGCGGTGAAAAGGCAGATTTGCCCCAAAACTCGTTCAGTTTCAGTGCTGACACCTGCAGGGGATATTTTTTTCTGACCTGATTTTTTATTGGCAAGTTTGCTGAGGAGGAGAGCCTGTTGCATTCCAGTCGGCAGAGTCAGCGACAGCAGCTCTCTCCTCGCCCAGCAGCGCTCAGCCTGCAGAGAACTGTTCGCACTCTGCTGCCAACCGCTTCCCTTCCTCCGCAACCTGCGGCTCGCCACAGCCACCGGCCGGGCTGCTGCGGCGCCGGAACACAACGGGCCCTTTGCTGGGACCTGCACGCAGCTGCCAGCCGGGCTGCGCTCTGCCTGCTGTCCCCGTCCCTGACCCCCAGCTTTGCCCTGCTCTGCAGAGAGCAGCCCTCCTCCTGCCAGCACAATGAGTTCCTCGCACAGCTTCTGTGCAGGTAGAGGCAGAGCAGAGGAACCGTCACAAACAGGAGCCTGATCCCGACAGCCCCTGGCAGCAGAGCCCTTGGCACGCATCCCCCCGCAGAACCTCGGGACAGGGCTGCTGGGCAGGAAAACCACGGCAGGAGCCAAAGCAAATAAAGCCGCTGGAGGTCTTTTTTTCTTGTTACTGATACTTGCCATGCAGGAGCTCCATGATAGAGAGTCCTGAGCCAATTTTCTGCATGTTTGATAAGGCCCAGGTACGTTAAGCGTCACCCATGGTGTGCTCTCGCAAGGACGGCCGCCTGCAAGAACCAGCTGGGACCATGCTCAGAGCTCCTGCCAGGTGACCCGCCGCTGCCAGCATCACACAGGGATGGGCGGCCGCCTCGCTCCAGCACGGCCGCGCTGAGAGCAGATTTTAAATTGTTTTCCCCGCGGTGTCCCCTGCTCTAAGCCCATCTGAGCTGCAGGTTCGCTCTCCAGGGAAGCTGTGTGCAGTGACCGGGGGCCTTTGGGCCCCTCTGTGCGCCCAGGACAAAGCACCTCCCCAGAGGACTCCTTGGGTGGCAGGAGCTGGACAACAGCTGAATCTGCCTTGCTTGTTTTTTCGCTCTAAATCGTGGAGATAACGCATCTTGTCCTTGTACTTTGCCTTTTGCTATCCCTCCGCCTCCCCCGTTTTGTTCATTTGTGTGATTTGATCCTGGCTGGTGCCAGCTCCTGGATCCAGAGCCCCAAGAGCTGCCTGCCAAAGCCCGGCTGGTTGTGCAAGAGCTTTGCCTGCTCGGTGCAAGGTCTGGCTGGTGTCCATTCCACCTGAACATGGGGAGGGGCTACACCTCCAGTGACAGCGTGTTGCTCTGATTCAATTTCCTCAATTCTTTCCAGGGGATATTTGGAAATAGGTGAGAGCTTGTGATTTCTAGCACAAAAGGAAGCTGGGATACACAAAATGGGAGGAATGTTTAACAGATACACATCCTGAGACCATTTCTAAACAATTACAAAAGAAACTGCAAAACTTGCTGCATTTTTTTCTGTGTTGTTCCTGTTTCTAAAAAGCTGAGAGAGAGTACAGTGAGGAAAAATGGCCTTGGAGGTGCTGGAGCCAGGTTAAAATGCAGTGCTAGAAGCGCTAGCCTAGAGCCAGGAATACCACCTCTGTGGATGTGTGGGATGTGCAGTGCAGCCAGCAAACTGGAGAAAAACTTAAGGAAGGAACAGGAGGCACAGGAAAGGATTTTTGAAGTCCAGATAGGACTAATGGATCCAAATAAAGGAGGAAAGCGAATCAGCACTGCTAATCAATGAACAATTTTCAGTGATATCTCAGAGTAGGGACATGGGACCAGTTTGAAGCGCAAAGACTCCTCGGATTATTACCTGTGTAGAGCCACATACCTGCTCCTTTCCCCTACTCCCTCGGCATTTCATATTTCCTGGCACTGAAGGAGTTTGATGTGAACTCAGGCACCTGCCATAATCCTCTGTGAGCCATCACCTCCAGCATGTTGGGGCTGTGTGCGGCCGCTCTGGAGGGGACTGCAGGGTGGGTGTCCACAACCCCTCTCCTGGCCAAGAAAGTGAAAAAATCTGATTGTGCTGTTCTAGATCTGAACAGTGACTCTGAAAACAAGCGCGTGGGGCAGTGGGCTCAGTCCTTCATGCTGAGGTGCAGCTTCAGTCCTCCATGCTGAGATGCAGCTTTTCCAGCAGGCTCTGGCAGACCAGACAGTCTAATAATAATCCCCACTCCTGAGGAGTTCTCAAAGCAGAGGTGTTGGCAAAGTGGTATAAAATGAAGCACCTGAAAGTGCTCCAGTTTGTAATTTATCCAGTCAACAAGCTCCTGGCTCAGTGTCCAAACCTTTTCACCACCCTTGGTAACGATCCTTTACACAAGTAAAAGAGCAACTGATCCTCCCGTTCCCCCTCCGCGAGGTTCCTGCGGCTCTTTCCAAGGATTTGTGCGTGATGTATGAGCGCTCTGGCACAGCGCTGATAAGAGGGTGTCAGCTGAGCCGCGTTGGGTCTGACTGGGGGTGACTTTGCTCTGAGTGGTTCAGCTGCTCTGTCTTCCTGCGTCCCAGAAGTCCCTGGACTCAGCCAGCATGTCACCGTCCCTGAATCACACGGCTGTGAAACGCCATAGGCTCTGTGCAAGGGCATGAATTCAGTCTGAGCTCCTTCAGTTCTCCCCTGCTTGTGCGGAAATCTGAAATGACAAATACCAGGGAGAGAGGAAAGTCACTTGACTGTGAGTACGCAGAGATGATGTCCCCAGAGCAGTCCTCCACGCTCCAGTGCCATCCAAGGCGTCACCTCGCAGCAGCGAGCAGAGACTACATGACCAAAGAGTTAGAAAGCCACGCTGAGATCTAGCAGTGCAAGATTAACCCCGGTTTAGGGGATTTCATGCAAGGGCCCCATTTGCAGTGTGACACATCCCTGCAGGACCGCATTACGAAAACAAGCCTTTACCTTGTGAGAGCCGTGGCGGGATGCTGCAGGTGCGAGCAGCTCTGAGCCCCCGCGGTGTCACCGGGGGCTGTGGAGGGGAACGAAACCACCCTCCAGCAGCCCTTAGCACCCACCTCACTTCTGAGGTTGGGAACTTACCGTTACTGGGAATTTCCCAGTACTCCTATGTTACCTGCTGTTCCCGCAGCTGCCCGCAGTGTCCGCGGGGCTGCCTCACCCTGGAGGGGGGAACCGTGCCTAGCTGCCGGGGGGGCTCCCCTGGGGCTCTCCAGCATTTTCCCGTCCTCACCCCGCAGAACCCTTTTGCCCCGAGCCCCCCACGTTGCAGACCCCGCTCCCGGGGTGTCA
>NW_010139788.1:6998-7307 GCF_000699245.1 Pterocles gutturalis | reverse complement strand
TCGCCCCGTGCTTTGTTCACATCTGCTTCAGAGGGATTTGTGCTCTTTATTATTTTGGATTTTGATGCCAAAAATGCTCTGACAGCTGCAGCGTCCTGAGGCAGGAGACAGAAATTCTGTACCGGAGAGTCTTCTCACTACTTAAAGCTGAGAAAGAAAAATAATCCTACATCAAATATGCTTATTTTATTGGAGAGGTGTTTTTTCAGCTCATGCTTGGTGTGATCTGCTGCCTGCCTGTTTGATGTACGCTGATCTGGAGGTAATGTTAGAGCCTGGAGGTAGCTACAGAGATGCCTGATCTGTAAA
>NW_010139788.1:403-6967 GCF_000699245.1 Pterocles gutturalis | reverse complement strand
TGCTGAACAGGCTGTCCACATCTGATGTGGACCATCTCCTGAATCTACCCTCGTGGTCTCAGCTATGAGCAGTATATGGGATTGCAGAATCACTTATTACAGCAGACACAGAAACGTTGACATGACTTACTGTAAATTATTTCCTCCAGAAAAAAACAACTTTAATCTCCAAGTTGACCAGAGTCTCAGAGTCACAGAATCCACAAGAGATATTTATCTTCCATGCTACCCTGGCAAATCTGTTGGGAAACTCCTGTCCTTAGTTCCTGAGCATCAGGATGCTTTCTTGAGCATGAGCAGCCTTAGCCTAGCTGTGCTATGGGCACAGAGGGAAGACAGTGCAGCTGGAGAGTTGCCATTGTCAAACCTGCTGGACCTCATGCCTTCTACCTAGGTGCCTGGGACTGCAGTGAAATGGTCCTTAAGGTGTCTGGTCTGGGTCCTACCCTGGCCCCATGGCAGAGTTGATTTAATCTCTCCTGACCCAGATCCCAGCTGCTCCAGCACCTCCACAAGCCTGTTCTTCTCCTGCGCATCTTCTTAGCACCACCTCCGGGGCTTCTAGCCTCCCCAGCACTGACTGGTGACATCCCCACCTCCCTGGCTGACCCCAGCTCTAGCTTTGCATGCTTTCAGCCATTTTCTCCCATCATTCACAATTCTTCCCCCAGTTTCTGTCTTCTCCCCTGGTCCCATCCTTCTAGAGACCTTCTGGGGCTCTGCTTCACACTCAGCCCTGTCTGCACTGTTGAAGACATACTCATGTTGCTAGCAGTGGTGAGCAAGCAGAGCTTCACTTGGTGCAGGGGACCCATATGCATCTACACCAGCTGATACCCAGGTGCATCACTCACTGCCACGCTGGCTTCACTGTACACAGCATCCCGATGCAGCTCTTCACTCACTCCTGTGACCCACCAGTTCCTCCCAGTCAACACCACCTTCACCCTACACACCCATCCCAGCTCTTCTGCCAGCTCACACAACTGACCTGACTCGCCATCATGATTATTCTCTCTTCTTCTACTAATCTATCTTTCTCACTTCTCCATGTCTTTTATTTTTCTTTCCTGTATTTCAATCACCTGTTTAAAGTTAAGCATACGCACAAACACTCTGCCAGAATGAGCCTTAAATTTTCTTAGGTTATTTTCCACCCTCTGTTTAATAACTACTCCTTCCCTGTTTCCCCAGAACATATGGGGGACATACATCCAGCTCTTATAAGCTCTCTTCTCCTTTCTCTTCCTTTCTTTCTCTTTAGTTAAGCGTACGTGTAAAGAAACCTTTCAATGTGCCCGAATACAGTAGAGTGACACAAAGCATTCTGGATATTGCTATGCAAATGACATGCCAAGAATGTTTAGACTGTACCTTGAAGCAGTAAACAAGTTGATTGTCATGGTGTCATGGTAACTAGAGCTGGACCCGCTTCATACGAGTGAGGTCCCAACCTTTGTTTTTATTTGGATTGCTAAAGCAACGCAGTGGTCCAAAGCTCATCACCCCGTTGGTCCTCTGGACAGCCAGAGGTACAAGAAATGGCCTCATGTATCGTGACACTATTTAAAATGAAACAATGAGCTACTCTGACACACAACTTCAGGTCACCAAGGATATTCAAACATGCACAGATCCGAGCTGGGAGATGCTGTCAATGCCACGGGGATCTGCCATGTGCCCTGGGCAGCACTGCCATCCCACCAGTGTAGTTACAATCTGCAGAGATTATATTTGGGGGTGACAAAGCTTGTGTTTTTAAACCAGTGAACTGCTCCCATTTCACAGAAAAATGCAAGTGTGGATGTTGGAGAAGGCAGTAGGGCTCTTCTGTGAGCAGCTTCTCTATGTGGGTCTGTAGGATCAAGACCTCAGACTGTTGGCCAGCAATTTGTAGTGCCCACTCCATAGATGATTTCCTGCCAAGCAGAGCCATGACTGTGTCCCTGGTTTTGACTCAGCCATCCTTCCCTGGGTAGCAGGGAACCTCTCTAATGCCACAGGAGAATCACATTGATGACTTAGAGATTACAGTCATTTTCTTAACCTTGTAACTCAGGGCTGAACTATTCCAGGCTCTGATGAGCCACCTCATTTACCAAAGCAAATGCACCCCTGGAAGTGGTTCATCCAAGCTGAGCCACCACAGGCTTGGCTCCAAACCTCATCTTCTCCCTCTGCAAAAAAAAAAGATGCTTTCACCAACCAAAACAGCAACACGGCAACACTGTCCTGCTCTACAAAATAAACTTACTGGAGTTTCCTAGATGGCTGTGGTGACATAAACTCGAGACTAAAAACGTCTCCTTACACGAAACACTCAAAACCCACCTTTTTTTGAACAGCCATATGCCCAACAGTAAATGCCAGCTGCTCTCAGAGCATTAATTTGGCGGAGGCATTTGCCCCTTTTGCACTATTTTCACTGCAGATCTGGGCTTTAAGAGGGATCACAGAGCTGCTGAGCCAGCCTGGTACGAACCACAGGAACTGTCTCAGGACTCAGCTTGCTGTCTCTCTCTGCTGGTTCTTCAAACCCACACTGTTTCCAAATAGCAGAAGCAGAAGAGCAATGGGTCAAGCCAAAGCTCCATTCTGACTCTGTCAGTGGACAAATGCAGAGGTCTAAGGATGACTGCAGAAAGAGGGCTGATGCACACAATATTTCTCCCAGCCTCCATTTGCAGCTCAGGTAACTCCTGAGGTTTTCTATGAACCTCAGTGAAAATGTCATTCGCGACCGAGTTCCTGTATCCTGGAACCCATGTAACCTTTCAGCACCTTTCAGCACCCATAAACTTTCCAGTCTGCATGGTTTCAACAGAAACTCAGTGGGTCAATAGAGGATGGGAATCTTCACACCAGCTGTACGTTGTACCTTCTGGTCAGACTAGCACCTAGCAGAAAAAAATTACATAGTGTACAAAGGTGAACTAGATGTTTCTTGTGCTGGAGGGCTTCTTTCAACTCTTTGGAAATGCTCTCTTATGATTCCCAGCAGATTCGAAGAGATGAGAAACCAGCTAGGCAAGGAAAATTCCACTGAGCAGCCCATAAATTCATGACTTGCCTGTCCTTTAAATATCTAGAGTCACACCAACTCTTACCATGGCTTTGCAGGCACTTGTGGCTGGGAGTGGTTGGTAAGGTCAGGAGTTCAAAGTCTAGAAACAACTGGAGAGCATAAGACAAACTAAAATATCAGTCTCTCAAAGGCAGATAAAATGGCAAAGAACCAAGCGCAAAATAGTTGGCTAAAATATGACAGTGTTTCCTTTACTTCTCACTTGTCAAGGAGGTTTTCAGAAGCGGTGTGGACAGGTGGACATCCCCTCCCCACATTGCTAAGCACAGCCACTGCACTGCCTGGCAGAGTGTGCAGCAAAACCCACCAGCACACAGGCAGCCTCCACCTGCCTGGGAGAGAAGTGAGTATTTTAATCCATGTTGGAATGTACTTAAAAAAAGAAACTTTCAAAAAAGCACGGGGCATGAAAGGAGAACCCTTCATGTGCTGACAGGTGTGTGAGCTCCTCGGCAGTGCACCAAACCTGTCTCAGGTTGTCCAAGGCCTTGTCTGCTGTGAATAAGGCTCTTCTCTGTGCTTATGTTTGCCTGAGATGCTACATCCCACAGTCCTGTTCCATCTCTTGTTACCTGAAGTGACGTGCAATGGTCTGTCTGAACCAGTCACGTGCAGCTCCCTGATTCACAGCACCAATAAGAGGATGGGAACGCTCCCACCAGCTGCAGGACCTGCGCTGAAGACATGCTGCAGCTACTCAGCCAGACTCCCTGTCCAAAGTCAGAGCAGAGGAACAAGCCCTGGATGGCAGGAGTTAACTCCTGCTGCAGGAATACCTTGGCCAGGCCAGTTGAATCAGGCCCTGAAAACCAATGCAATAAAGGGAGTCTAGAAAGTGTAGCTGGACGCACTCTCAATACCAGGAAGGAGGCTGGCGAACACTGCTCACTGAGCTGACTGAACTGAGCTGACTGAACAACTGCATTTACGCAGCTGCACTTAAATAACTCAGTTAAGGAAATCAGAGGCAGTGGTACTGAAGAGCCTCTGGGACAGGGTGTAGAGGGGAAATATCTTTAGCCGGAAGTAAAAGTGGGGACTGACCATGGTCAACCAGTTTCAGAACTGGTGTAAGACTATTCAAAAGTGCAAGGCAGACTAGAACGAGATGCAAACGAAGTCAGGGCTGTGAAATGAGCATGTCTACCCTGGTCCTGCCCTTCCTGCCTCTCTCCAGACCAGAGCTATGGGTATGAGCATGTGACCAGGGAATTTTTCTTCCCTGTTGCTCATTGACCACTGCAAGGGCTCCTTGGAAGTAGCTCATGGGAAGAAGTACAAGCACCCTAAAGGAACAAATCAAACCCTGATCTAGGGGGTATTTACTCCAATCTTCTAAACCCATTACTGAGGGTAATTTAAGCACTGTCAGGGAACAACTGCTTACATCTTGTTAACTGACTACAAAATACCTTCTCTGGCACCTTTGATCTAGCAAAACCTCTTAAAGTCTTCACAAACTCATCAGTAGAAGAGTCCTTGTTCCTTGCTGAAACATTGTTTTTCCTGAAGCAGAATTTGGACACTGATTTATTTGTCAAGTGCAGTTTTGGATGGTTCAGCAAATACAGTAGAACTATTGGTGCTATATTCAGCAGGGCTGAGGTGGGCACCAGAGCCCGGATCAGCTGGAGAGAGAGCTGAGGGGCCCCATGTCCCCTCTGCTGCATTCTCCAGGATGCTTAGTGAAGCTGTGGAGTCACACCCAGGGAGATGCTGACTCCAGACAGAAACTCTCTTTACATAGTAGCATCACAATTGTGTGGAATTGAAGTCAGTAGCTGATGGTAAAAAGTGCTTTCGGGTTGCTCACCAATGATCTGAGCAGACTGAAAAGCAAGGTGGTGTTTGTGGGCATATAATACTTCCAGGTGGATATGTCACAGTTTTCCACTGAGATTTGAAGATCCCTTTGGCCAGTTCCTTCTCTAAATCTGCAATCGATGCATCTGCAGGGAGGGATAAGGACAACCCTTTAGCTCTCCATGAAAAGATGCCCTTAAAGCACATTCTGGCTGGCAGAAGTTCCCATTTATGAGCAAGCTCTTACCTGTCCAAGTGCTACTAAAGACACAGCAGTCTCAATGTTCAAGCTGATAGCTCTGAGGTTTCCTCACCCATTGCATTACAGCAACAGCTCCACTGAGATTTGAGCATAAAGCAGTGAGCAGGTGATACGAACACCTATTGAACACCTTTTGAACACCTTTCTGCCTGAGGACACAGCCCAAGGCATTTTTTTCATGGAGAGGTAAGTCTATTTCTTCATTCATATTAACTGGTCCAGAGTAACTCAGAATGGCTGGCAAGCCCTCTCCACCAGCGACTTCATGGACTTCTCTTTTGGCCACATCATCTTTGGATGGTGCTGCATTGGTGGTCCACCATATCTGCCTCCAGAGCTTGCCTTCCCTGCCTTGTGTAACACGTTGATCCTGGTGGCTGCATCCCTCCCCTACTGCTGCCTCAAGGTCCCTTGCACCTTTCCTGTCCCAGCTGCCTGGAGCCATCCTGGGCTCTTCTATTCGTTGACCTATGAGGGAATGGAGACCTGCTGTGTCCTCTGCTTGTACAGCATCTAGCACTATAGGTGGTCCATGCTTTGTGCTCTTCTATAGGCTTACAGAATCCCACAGGTTCTCATCAGCAAACAGAGCCCTTCCATGGCATGTCACATATGCCACGGTTTGATGATTGTGGTCATGATGCTTCCTGAGGTCCCTTTGTTACACAAAGGACAACAGAGATTGCTGCTCCCTGCCTGGGTTATTGTATTCCTAACAGAGAGCTTCTGCTTTGAATAACACTATGTGCAAACTTAACGGCCATGTCTTCGTCATCCAAAATGCATAAATGTCCAAAATTTGGAGGACGCTCTGTTGTGAGATGGAGCTAGTTCAAGTGGGGATCCAATTTGGTCACAAAAGTGCAACAGGACCTCAGAGGACCTGCTGAATTTGGCATTTGCAAAAGAAATAAAATCACTGACACTTCTGGGTAAGAAAAGAACAGAGGCAGGAGGCTCTCCACCAGGACAGCCCCTGGGGTAACACGGCTGTAGGGAAGACAGGCTCTGGGGTGCCTGGCTCTGTCCTGGTTGGCTGGCTAACCCAGGTGAAACTCCTTCTAGATACCAGTATGTAAGATGAGCACCTGCTGTTAGGTGGCTAAATGTTGGCTTGACACTGGCAGGATATTAATAGCAATGCTTGTTGCCATAAGTAGCATTCATAATTGTAACAATAATTCTTCAGAACCTGCCCATTTTGTTGAGTGATGGAGCAGAAAGCTGAATCACATCTCAGCCAGTGATGTAGGTGTTGAGATGTAACTTACCACTTTCCATGCCAATCTCACCAGAAATACTGGTATCAAAAATGATGACAAATGGATTTCCTCTATCCCAGAACCCAGGAGATGAATGCTACCTGCGGGGTTTGACTGGAGCTGCAAAGTTGGAACTGCCTCAGTTTCCACAT
>NW_010139788.1:0-385 GCF_000699245.1 Pterocles gutturalis | reverse complement strand
CCCTTCTGGCTCTTGCCACCAAAGCAGGGATCCCCAGCACTGGGCCCTTTGCGCCGGGGGGGAGCTGCACAAGGAGCTCCCCAAAGCCGTGCCAAGCGCTCCAGGACTGGGGACAGGCTTTCGCTCCCTGACTGACTGTGGCTGCTTTCTGGGGGGCAACCGGGCAGCTTACTGTGCCACCGAGGCCCGGGGCCAGCCTCTGCCAGAGGGATGGAGTGGCCCTGGGGAACCGGCAGAAAATTGTGGAGGGAGTGTTGAGCTTGTCGGGGGGGAGGGCAATATTTGCAGAGGACAGAACTTGGGGGTTTTTTTTTAGTGTTTTTTTGGTGAGGTATTTTTTTTTAGCTGCAAGTGTTTTGGGGGGAGGGAAGTGCCCCCGCCGGGG
>NW_010139787.1:0-36164 GCF_000699245.1 Pterocles gutturalis | reverse complement strand
CTTTCCTCCAGTCCTCAGGGACCTCCCACGTTTCCCACGACTTTACAAAGATGATGGAGAGTGGCCTAGCAATGACTTCCGCCACCTCTCTCAGCACCCGCGGGTGCATCCCATCAGGACCCATGGATTTATGGGTGTCTAGATTACTTAACCGGTCCTTAACCCAGTCTTCATCTACCAAGGCAAACTCCTCCTTTGTCCTGACTTCCTCTGGGGCTTCAGGGGTACGGGGCTCCTCAGGACAGCCTCCGGCAGTATAGACAGAGACAAAGAAGGCATTCAGTAACTCTGCCTTCTCTGTATCTTCAGACGTTAGGCTTTTCATAAATATAATTGTTGATCTTGGTTACCCTCAAATTTGGTGGCTATTATTTTTTAATTCAGGTGAAAGCTTGAGAGAAAACATAATCTTTTTTGCACTTTCTTTCTCTTGCCAGTTAAGGAATGAAGCCTGTAATCCTTTCTATCCTCCTGTGTTGTCAATGAGCCTTTGAGTGATCTGAGGCAGTCAGTGTGGTTGGCAGCATTAGAGACAGCCCACCACGTTGTTTTCAATGCAACTTATACTAGATGTCCTGAATCATGGAAATAAGCAGAAAAGTTTAACCCATTTATGGGCAGCAGTACAAAACTGGTTGGTCAAATGATTCACGTAGGTGAAAGAGCTATTAATTTTGAATCTCAAAGTTTCGTAGAAAGATAAACTGCAAAGCAAAGAAGTGAACCATTAGCAAAGCCTGGGTAGATAAGGTGCACCATATGAGCACACGTGGAATTAGATTCTCATGGTTTACTCTACTTCCTTAAGTATTGGGAAGTTATGTTTATCTTTTCTAATTGGTTTGCTTTTACTCTTCACCTTCCTTGAAAAACTTTTTCTTCTGTGACTTTTTCAGATACTAAAATGTTGGCATGATATGTCACAGTCCTGTTCTGTCTTGCGATAAAACCTCCATATGTCATTTTATCTGGGATTCCGTGATCCCCAAGAACAGTCCTGTAGAGAGAAAGTACTGTACTATCTTAATGAGCCATGACAGGCCTGGAAGCAAGACCAACTGCTGAAAAGTACAGCAGGTGGTGTTAAAGGGCTTTGTTCCACTCAGTAATTGCTAAGACTATTAATGTACAGAGGAATTGGGAAAAGGAGGCCCAGTTGTTAACTTCCTGAGAATTTAGCTACAATGTGCTCTTGTTTCCATGCCTTTCCATGGGAGGTTTCTTTTTTCTTCTGGATATATTTTCCCGGGGACTGGGGTTAGTGTGAGCAATCCTTTCAGTAATTCTCGGAACATAGTTTTCAGGATGGTGAAAGGAAATTAGACATCTTTCAAGTGAGAACGTGAAAAACATAGCCTATAGCCTCAGTGTTAAGAATGCACAGGTGTTGTTATGCTTTTCTTTTCTATTAATAGATTACAGCATTCTTACAAAAACTGCCATGAAAGATCTCATCAGTAGAGATGCTGGCATACATACACAAAGTACTAAATTTTTTTTTTTTCTTTTAGGTCTATACAATCCCAGCAATAGCAAATGAATACCCTTCTTGTCTTTTCTCAGGTTGCTAGTTCATTATTGCAAACACACTTGGAGAGCAGGTGCAGCACAACATAATTTCTTGGAAGTCATTAGTGCCCCACGTTCCTTATTGCCCAAAGGCTGTTGTTTTGGGAAGAGTTTGTTTTTACCATAACCAGCATGCAGTTCATCTTATCTAAAAAAATTAAAAGAATTATGCTTTTTTCTAGAAATAATTAATCAGCTAACCCAATGTTAAACTGGTAGAGGAATGGAGAGAGTGATGGTTTCTTTTGACTAGTGTGTAGGACATATTGCTTGTAAGATAGCTCTAAGGGCACCAATATACTGCCTTCTGCTAACTAATTCTGTATGTCTTTTCCAGCACAAAACACTGTTCTTTACTGTATTCTAACACACACTTTGTGTAACTAAATACATTCAGAAGTTCTGTCAACAGTAAAGGTTTATCTGTTCAAGAGAACCTGTGTGATTTTCCCTCAGGTTTGTGAATCCTCCACTCCACTTATTTCTAGAACAACACTGACAAAAATAAATTTCTGGGTATTCGGCATGCCTTTTTTATTGTTTATATATACTTTTATATATATTCAACAAACATAAATATGACTGTGATTTTTGTTTTAAAATATGCAGCAGTGTTTTGGCTCAGGATTGGTAGCAATAGTACATTTCATATGCAAGCTGTTTCAGCTGCATCAGTGATTCTGTCACCATCCCTAATCCAGCTATGAGATTCTGGGGCTTCCAGGGGTGTTACTGAGCTAAACCAACTCAGGCACTTTTTACTTTCTGTTCAAGTCAAAAGAACCATGAGTTCCTTAGGGTGCTTTTTCCTCTTTTATAAATCTGTACTGTAAATAGTGATGCATATAAATCAACTCTGTGAGCACTACATATTTCATTAAATACAGTCAAATTGTGGCTTAATAGAAGTTCCAAGTGAAAATATTATGGTATCTCATTGTGTATATTGTAGATGTAATGTAGTGTGAACAATAGCAGCTTTGAGCCATTGTAAATCCCATCCGGACATCGTCAACATAGTTCAAAATACAAGGAGGGAAATCTCAAAGGTTAGATGTGCTCAAATGGCCACTGTGCGTATGCGGGCCATTCTTTTTTTGTTTTTACAACAACAATGTAGCTTTGCGGGGTGTAGGTAAGGCAAAGTCTGACTTCAGACTATTTTCTGGAGTTGACCAGAAATTCTTTTTTTGAAAGTCAGGTCAATTTGCTTTAATTATAGAAATAACCTCTGAAGCAAGTAATTGCTTCCTTACGATCGCAGAAGACAAGTGGGAGGTGTATACAAAAAATTGGAGAAATGAGTCAAGTCGTCGGCAGTCCCTACAATCTTTCTCTTTATACTGTATGGGAATATTCAGTATATCTTTTTGTTTTCCTCCCTTCCCAAGCAATACTTTTGAGTTTTGGGGCAAAATAAAACCCACCATTTGCAAGTCTATGGAATTTCAGAGAAAATTCCATAGTGAGAAGATTTGGGAGTTTGTTGGTTTGCCTGGTGGTATCTTGTGTGCAGTGCAAGTGACTATATATAATAGGAGTTAAAAACATTAAAATCGACCAGACTGTTCATTTTAAAATCCTAAAAGATTCCTAAAGCACCCTAAAGGTGTCTTTCTTTAAGGTATAATGCTGTCATTGCTATTGAGTCACTTCTCCCCAGGCCACTATGTAGTGCTATAGTTTATGCAGATTTTAGGATAAGGACGGCTACCTTCTACTAGGAGCTAGTATGTATAGGATTGTAGGGAAGACTGAAAAATTATTTGACACAGACATATTTGATGTTCCTTAAATCCCTTTGTAGAACACTTCCTCAAGCACTAAAAAGATATGGCTATAACTTTGCCTAAATGTGTAGTTCTTTTTCAGTCCACTGGTATTTTACGGCTTTAAAATTTATGTCAAGACAACATTGAAAGCTAAAGAACCACACAATTTTATTTCCACTAGGTAATCTGGGAATCAAGCTTTACATATGAGGTTAAACTAAATGATCTCTACTGTGAGGGTGGTGAGGCATTGGAACAGGTTGCCCAGAGAAGCTGTGGATGCCCCATCCCTGGAGGTGTTCAAGGCCAGGCTGGATGAGGCTTTGAGCAACCTGGTCTAGTGGAGGGTGTCCCTGCCCATGGCAGAGGGGTTGGAACTTGATGATCTTTAAGGTACCTTCCAACCCAAACCATTCTATGGTTCTATGATCAAACTGGTATTCACTATACGATATAAGAATCAACTACTTGGATCATTTAGTTTATTTTCACAAATAAAGATTCATGGCCACCAATACTGTTGTGAAAATATGACAACTGCCATTAGCATTGAACAGCCAAGGATTTCATCAGCTTACTTTCAGTTAAGTAATGATCAAAAATATTATTTGTAAACGCTTAGAAAATAGTTTTAAGTAACAGATAACCTAAGTTTGTTGGGACTAAATCACGACAAACCAACCAGGTGTCCCCATATGCCAAGTTGTAGTTTTTGTAATACAGTAGCTGTGATATGTTTTGATCTCAGGAGGTTTTCTGTCATCGTTTCCCAGAACTGTCTCTTTAATAAAGCAGGGATTATATTCCTGATTAAACCACTATAAGGTGAATAAGCAGGTAGCTGGAAAAGAATAATTACTAGGTCATTGTCTAAATGGAAACCTGTGTTACATGGTTTCCTTAGAGGTTCCTCCTAAGTCTCCTACTGTTCAAAACATTCATTAATTAGGTGTAAGATGAACCAAAGAGTATGTATTGTCAAAATGCCAAGGTGAGTGTTCAGGAATTTTGGAGAACAAGATGAGAATTCAAAATTATCTCAATAAAGTGAAGAGGGGTTCTAGGAAGGTTGTACAGTACTGTTCCCTGGAGGTTTTTACAGACCAATTACACCAGCATATCACAAATACCTTAAATATAGTTGAACGTGCTTTGGGGGTAGTCTAGATGAAACTGAGGACAGAGAGGGTGTTATCTTGCAGTTTTTGTGATTCTTCAGCACAGATCGTATACTTCCCATAGTGAATGTCTGTAAGAACCAAAAATATATCTTGTAAAAATACGTATATTGTATGCGTGAGCTTGTTCTATGTGTTATGTGGGCTTGGTACATTGGCTTGCAGATTCAATATCTAAAGATAAATTTTGCTCTTGTAGGTAATCCATTTTGAGTATTCTTCATGCAAAGGAAGCTTTTTTTTTAATTGAAAAAAGTAAAACATCATTCAATTTGTTGGTTCAAGGTAGCTGCAAAATTCTTGCTGTCTTTCAAGCCCTCAGGAGGCAGGAAATCTGAAAGGGTTAGGTCTGGTTAGATTATAAAGAATGCCAAGAATATCTTCTGATATTTGGAGAAAGCCTTTATGACCTCAGCTAGCCACGTTTTATTCAAAAATATTAATAATGCAACTATTAATAATAGTACTTTACAGTTCTTTTCATTGAAAGATCTTACATGTCGAAGTCTTCCTTTTTACAAATACTGTCATTGTTTCTCAAAGGAGTAAACTGAAAATAAAAACATGAAGTCACTTGTTCACCCATGGCCACAGAAGTCCAGTGGTGTCAGGAATTAAAATCTGAAGATACTAGGTTTGTAGGTTTTAAAATATCTTAATGTCACAAATGTTTAATAGGAAATTATGTGTGTATAAGATACATCTTAATTTGTTTCTTCTAGCATGTTCTTACACAGATCCTTTCTATATCCTCATTTTTTCTTTATTATATGTCTATACCTAAAACTGAGTATGCTTATCTTACCACTTCAGTGCTGTACTAGGAGAGAAGCAATCTGTTCTCTTTTGGTAAGCTGATCTTGGGACTTGTCTTGCTTGTTAGATTCCCGTTATTAGTGGGGGCCTTGGCTTTTTTAGTTTGAAAAACTAAATTAATTTAGCCAGGAGATGTTAATTTAAAACAAAAATAAATACATTTTTGCCTTGCCTTTCCTTGAAAAATGTGAAGCTGGCTTTGGACTGCCATTTCATAGGTTCTGTGACAAATGAGGCATGAAACAAATTGGCAAACCCACAATGTCCAAAGTACAGTGGTACAGTGTGCTCTCTAATTCCCAGCCCTAAAGATCTCGGCAAAGATTGCAAATTAAACAAAGTCAAAATTAATCAACTCTACAATCTAAATACAATTACTAAGGCTTTCTTTTACTACAAAGAAGCAGTTGTGAAAGAGGCACTGGACCAAGCTCTTTTGTCCAGTATAGGAAAATCAACAGCAAGGTGTCGAACAGAAAAATGGAACGGCGCAGGTGAACCCGTCTTTGGAGCCAAAAGAAACCAGCACTTATGCAGAAATGCAAGTAAACTGGGAGAATGGAAAGGGTGTTTGGTGCTGAGTTGCAGAGGGTGTCAAACAGAAGAAGCCTGTGAACTAGAGTCAGTGTTAATCAAGGAGCTACATAGTCATGCACAGCCCCTTCAAGTATCCTCTCAGCAAGGCTTCACTCCAGTGGTCTTGGCTGCTGTAGCTTTTGCCTCCTTTACAACATGGAGCACAGGAGTAGCACTTCCTCTGTGTGGGAAGTTGAAAAGTACAGTCAGGGATGCCTAGAGAAACCCTAGCTAACAGCACATTTCTTTACACTTTTTGTGCCCTCCTTTTGGGGAGACAGTACTCCAGGTGACTTTGTGATGTTTATGGATTATCTCAAGTACATTATTTATAGAAATGCTGAGTTAAATTTCTTGTTCCATTTTATGGACAAATATGCTCACAGTGCAACTTAAATATAACAAAGAGGAAGAAATTCTTCTTTTGTTACCTGTTCCTGAAACAGAACTTTTAGACCTTTAATAAATAGTTTGAGGGACAGAAATTACAGTGGCCAATGATCTGTTTTTCATCTCAGTGATATGAATTAAAAAAAAACCTTTATTCCCATACATGGGAGATCCATTAGCTTTTAATAGAACTCCATTCTGGTTTCATTTTCTGTTTTGCTAAATGATAAAATAGCAATATGGAATTAATATGTGAAAAGTGTGGTAAGATATGCTTTATTCACACCTATAAGTCATAATAATGAAATGCATGTTTTGTAGCGTCCACTTAGTTTAGCCAAATTGTGCTTTCCTGGTGCAGAAACTCATGTGGATGCAATGTAGATGCATCACTTATGTATTGTTTGACCCATCTACAGTATGGGTCATTCTTATAAATCAGTAGAGTTAATTTTCTGTAGATTCTGATAAGCTCTATAACTTTCTTAGCAGATAAAATCCTCAGCTCCTCTTTTAGAGTTGCACTATTCCCTGTTGCCACTGCCAAGTCATTTCTGAAGCAGTTGTACCTAAATCAGCAGAACTTTTGCCTCATAAGCTTCTTGTCAGGTGAGGCCTGCTTGGAAAAGATGGAAAATTTGACCCATCATGACCAACAGTCATATATTTTCAGTTAAACTCTCATCTCCATTCTTTATACTGATATGGCTGGTCTGGCACATTTTGAAGGACAAAATCTTTTTTCAGTTGCTTTATTCCCAAGGAAATCCTACAAGTCTTAGAAAAATTATTTTAAAAATATTAACCAAAGGAACAACAACAAAAAAAATCACATTTCTCTTTGCAATTTGTGCACTGTGTTTGTACATTTTTCTAGTTTGTTTTAACATGTGTTTTTCTTTGAGGTACGACTTAGGACAGTCTAGTGAAAGTATTTCATTACCTAACTTCTCAGCTCTTCTTGTTGAACTTGGTGGCAGTCTGCTGGGACTTAGAAATACACACCTATGCCTTTAATGAACAAGAGGAGTTTACTGACCAGAATGAGATACAATAGCTTCTCTCCCCGTGACCTTAAAATACTTCTAGGCATAGATATTTTTTTTAATTATGCAGCCCTCTATAGTTTCAATTTATGCTGTGGCATTCAGTTCTAATTATGGTATTTCACATTATATAGCACTTTCCATCTGCCAGTGTTAAAGCAGTTACAAATGTCATGTTAATTCTTAAAATATTCTTCTGAAAAAAAAAAATCTGTATTTATCTTAGGGATAAAGAAAACTCAGCACAGAAAAATTTAAGTGACATGGAAAATTGTCTGGATTACTTGCAGCAGAGTGACCTCCAGACCATGCTCAAGTAACTTAACAGTATTTTGCACTCAAATATAAGATTTTGTTTTCTAGGAAATTAGATTTTATTTTTTTTTTGGTGACAAGTACAGTTTATATTCTATTGCAAATTAATAAAGGACAGTTGTTGAAGTATTGTTTGAAGGGCAATATTAAAATTAGTTTTCTTGTTAATGATAAAATTTGTTTTGAATAGGACAGAGACCAAGAGTATACACAGCTAGGTTCTTTCCCATCTTCTCTGTTCCTCACGTCTTCACTTTCTCTTCTTTGGTTGGTTGGCCTTCAGAACCTTGTTCTCTGCCTACCAGTGTCCATCTCTGATTTACATTTGACTCTGAGAAACATTTTTTCAAGACTTATAGTACTGTACACACAAGTTATACAGTAGATAAGAAAGGAGTTAATTTCTATCTCTGAGACACCTGTTGATGACTTAATTGTTGTTTCTAAGGAAAACAGCACTGCATTGTCTGAAACCTTGGAGTCTATTGCCATTTTAGGTGCACTAGATTATCCCACTAGACTTTCAAGTGCCTCTTCAGAAAGACATGCATCTTCCATGTATTCTGTGTCACACTGGTGGCCTCCCGTGAGTCTCTCATATACTAGGACAGCTAATACGGCATTAAATATCATTTGTTGGGCAACAGAATCCCGGAACAGGCACCAAGTACAGCTGAATCATCACAATTCCCATCAGCATTGGTTAGAGACAAGACTACAGTCTGGTCAGACAGCTTTTCAGCACTGAGGTTGTCTTGAAGTGATGCCAAATGTATTAATATCCCCAAATTTGACATCATAAACATATTCTATGCTGCAGGACCTTATAGTTTAGCTTCAACTTCAACCATCTCTTTTGGCCCCTCTAAGGAGTCATGTTCTCTATCAAAGTCCTCTGTTTCTCATTCAGGAACATGGTGCTTCCCAGGCTCATTGGGATTAGGAGTCGTGTTCTCATGACATTTCAGATCACATACTTTCCTAAAACCTTTGGAATTATTAGTTCCAAAACACTTACAGTCGAGCCAGTTCCAAGCCATAGGTTAGTCATAATCACTGGGGCTGAAAGCATCTTTTAGTGGAGCCATTTCTTTTTTGTACTGTGGAAGAATCATTTATTCCTAAAACACTGCTAGTAGCTAGCTAGCTTACATGATACAGGGCAAGATGCTAACCAACTCTTCCATTTCTCTTCTTTATTATCTTGCTCCTTACAACAGGATTTATACATATAGAAAAGGTACAAAAGAGAGAAGCTGTGCCCACACAAGTAAGACTGATGAGGTTAAAGAGCAGCCTGATTGAGAGAAGGATGATTAAGCTGTGCTGATGCTCCTAATAATTCATGCTATGTGCTGGTCTGTGTTCAGAGCCACCGCTTTGGAATTTTTCCCAGGCTTAGACTTTGTTTTTACAAATACACTATAATTTTGTTACTGCTCTTTGAATTTGTTCCTTTTTGTCTTTTTTATAAATAACATGCTCCAGAATGGCAAGACTGAAATGTAGTGATTCTAAATGGCATTCAGAAATTTTTCTAGATGTGCAATTTTACCTTGGCCAAGTCACTTTATAAAGTTTCTGAGCCCTAAAATGAATATACAACTATTTTTTCTTGTGTACTTTTCTTATAACTCAGGGAAGGTTTTCTTCAAGCCTTATCGTGTGCAAAACTATTTGAGATGCCAGAGCACTATAATGCTGTTTCTTTATTTGTGTCTTCTGCAGCAGGTCAAGGAAAACAAAATCATACGGAGGATCTTCAAAAAAAACCCAAAAACGTTCTCTCTGAGTATTATAATTAGCCACGTTCTCCACACAGTTGTTTAGTCCTTGTTGAAATGTATTAATATGAAAATAAACAGAAGAGTTCCTCTTTATGTTATGATTCAGCAAAAACAGCATTAAGAAGTATTTTAAACTTCATGTGCAGTTTCTGATTCTGCCTTGTTGTATGAAAGAAACTGTGCTGTGCAGTGTACAGGCAAAGACTGAAAATATGTTCTTAGGCACATGAGGACTTGTTTTCCGATTGCGCAGCAGGCTGAGGTACTGACCCATCTGGTCCTACTCCGTCCCAGTTCCTCCTTTACGCTGTATCTGGCATTCACGAAACTCAACCGAACTAAGTCAGCACACTAACCTGGCAATAAAATGTTCACATTTTTCTGAAGTTAGTTTTCTGCTGGCTTAGTGCGCTGAAATGGCAATCCATGGTTAGATTAAGTCTCGGACAACACAAACCTAAGTTTGAAACTTGTGTCTTGTGTCCTGGGAAAGAAAAGACTGTGACAGCAAGCTGTTAGATTGGCTTGAACTGCAACTTCAGTTGCAAAACCAAAAGCCACCTTTGCATGGAGTATGTGCCTTCTGGTCTTTATTCGTAGCTTGTGTAATGTGATGGGATCCTTGAGATGAGATCATAATGTTTAATTATCTTCATAATCTCTTCCTCTACTGCTTTCTCCTCTTTCATAGAAGGTCTGTCCTACGCTTGACCTGATAGGCCTGCTGCCTTTGGCCAGCTGTCTCCCTTTTCAGCAGGGTATTGAGAAGGAGTGGTGTTTTCAGTTCAGGGTTCAAGCTACAGCAGTGTGCTCCCTCTGTCATTCTGCCTCTGTCAGTCATTCCTTGTTCTGACTTGAGTGGGTTGATTAGGCTGATTAAAGTAGGTGTCTGGATTGAGAGGGTTAAAGAGCATCCATCTGTTCTGGATTTACTGCTGCTTCAGTGGAGGTGGGAAGGCCAGGAATTAGTGAGTGGCTTAGTCCTTTCTCACTGCTGGCAGCTGACAGGAGCACTGATGAGGTGATAATGAACTAAAAAGTCTGCCCTGTTGGCTGGGTGGGAAAGGGACCCAGACAGTGGGCAAGTCTCACCCCCGTTCTTGCCAAGATTTTCACGTTTTAATAGAATCCATCTAAAGCAAAATTAACAGGTATGCTTTTGTGGATGAATGTCAGTAATGTAACTTATCACCGGCGGATACGAAAGAAGTATGTATCACGTTACTTGCAGCATGGCAGCTCTGTAGGGCTCAGGCACCAGACAGCCCAATCAAACTGGAGCAATGGCAGAAACAAGAATGTTTATCAAATGCAAAATAAAATGTAACTTATTTTAAAATACCATCTGAAGTTCTGCAGAAGATAACTTTTCCATTTTAGTTATGACTTCTGGTGGCACTTATTACAATTCTTGACCCTAACAATTAATCCTTAAAATATTCAAATCGTGATTGGCAGATAGAATCATAGAATCATTAAGGTTGGAAAAGACCTCAAGGATCATCAGGTCCAACCATCAACCCACACCACCCAACACACTAAACCATGTCCCGAAGCACCATGTTCTAAAGGCGCTGGTTTGTGTTTTCCTTCATTGCTTTAGGCGCTACAAAGTGTTTTTTTTCTTACTTCTTCTTTAAACCTCTGTCTTTCATCAGAATATATTCCAGATTCCCTGTAACCTCACAATATTTTACTTTTGACACAAGTCCAGACAGTGCCAAGCATGAGTGTTTATTATATGTATATGCTAACCCAGTATGGATATACTAGCATATCAAGGTGTAAGAAGCACTTTAAGCTGGTCGGATAGCTGAGGAATACAATGTAGGCACTCAATGGGCTTCTTAAATTAACATATGGTGTTCTTCTCAACTTACTTGTTGCTGACAGACTTAATAAAGATTCAAGATTTTATGGTCCTTTAATTTGTAAAGAGTCTGCAGAGAGTATGAATATGAAATCGCTTAGTAAGAGTTTGTCTTTTTCTTAGAAAACAAAGCTGAGAGTTTTGTAAGCTGGGTTAGAAACTGTTTATTCTGTAGTCAAAGTGTTTGGAAGGCAACATCATTCACAGAGGGTAAACCTCTCTGACCTTTATGCAGAACATTGAGGGGGTTGCGTACAGGGAAGATCGTGACCCCAGAGTCTCCGGTGGCTGTTGATTGAAACCTTGTGTTTCAAGAAATAAATGTTTAAGAACACTTCCTTATAAGACCTGGGCTGCATACACAGACTTTTTTTATAGCATTTTAACTATTTTGGAAAAAGGTGTTTCTTCCCCTACCCCCCTTCTGGTCCCAACAGAAAGGGCTAACTCAGCACAATCATTAGTACGACCCTTAGACTGAATGCAATTTTGTCATTATAAATATGACTTAAATTGATATAGCTTCTTTTCCTAAGCACACAGGCCCAAACTGTCTCTGTCTAAGTATGTCTCTATGACTATGACAATGTCTGCATTCGTGGGGTTGCATATGTCAATTATAGTGATATGTTTTGTAGGTACAAACCAGTCCAAAAAGGTAGAGTAGTAACTTCAACCTTGAAAAAAGACAACAACTCTAATAGGTGGGATTGGATGTGAGGGATGTCGGGAAACATGTAAAGACTTTGTAAAAACTTAATTTGCCTGTTTAATTGTTAGCAGGCAGGCAGATTGAAGCCAATATTTTCATGCAATTTATTTGATGTCTCTATATGCCCCTCCATTCACAGGACGAAAGTCAGGAACTTCTGAAATTCTTCGTCAGCCCTGTTCGCATACCCTATTAGCAATGTTAGGAAAACATGGGGATGCAAATAGTCCTGCTTATACAATTAAAGCAACTAACCACTTTCAGTTTAGGTCTATCCTTTCTTAATTGGTGAACTAAGAATTCTGCTTTGTTAGCTGTACCAGTGCGCATCGTGCGGTATACAGTCAGGGCTCTATCACTACCTCTTTTCATGTTGCCTCATTTGTAACATGAATGTTGTGATTCAGAAGAGGAAGGAATTCTTTTTAACCTGATATATTTGGAAGAGGTAGCGAGGAGTTAGCATCATGGAGTGTTATTTATGACTAGCAGAAAACAGTCCTTTTTATGCACATTATGGTTGTAGTTCATAGTTTTCAAAGTAATTTAAATTGTTTTCTCATTCCTTTATTTTGGAGGGGCAAAGTATTTGTTCAAAAGCTATCCGATTTAGGATAAAATGAGGTGTGTTTGATAACTGCCCACTAATGAATCTCAAAAAGTAGTCTGTGCACTTGCAACCCTTTCTCAAGGGTCTCCCTCAAATAAAGCCAGCAGCGGTGTTAAGTAGAGTTGCTAATAATCTTCCAGCCCTACTATCTTTAAATGTTCCTTTTCTTCTAATAGCATGGATGGAAGTTATCAAATGGCATTCTTGAATCTGTCACAGGAAAGGGCTATTTTTTGTTTTAGTCAGATCAATTTTGTCAAAATTTCTCCCAAAATAATTTAGAGCAACAGGTTCAAACATTCTTGTATGAACAAAATTAAAATTTTCTCATCTGTTTCATAATTACATAATAAGGACATATTACTGCGGTTTTATTTTCTGTTAGGATGATTCACTCATTTTTAGTATGTGCCTATTATTCATGTCTAAAATATTAACCATTTTGATACAGAGAACACAAAAATTTGCCATAGAGGAACAGCTATTCATGTACACTTCAGAGTGATACTGATGTCCTCTTGATCACATTATCTTTACCAGTCCTGTTTTCTCCTTCCTCTCTTTTTGTACAAGGTCTGTGGGGAAGCAGACTGTGGAAACTGGAGCCACTGCATAAAAAATCAAGAGTCATCTCCAGTTTTCTTCTATGCAAGACTTGGGCGTAAAGGCAGTCAGCTTTATCTTCTGTCTAGTGTCTCTTTCTGTTTTCAGTATTTTGTGGGTTTATAGCCTCCAGGTCTTGGGAGAATTAGGAGAGATATATATTATTAAAAAAAAAACTAAGTAGAAAAACAGATAAATCTTCATTAAAAGTATTTCTTAGTGCTCTAGATACCAACTTATATTGATGAATATCGCCAAACTTTCACAGCCCATTCATGTTTAGCTTCACATTTTTTTTCTCTCAAGGAAACCAGTGCACTGTTTTTAAACTTGATTATGGGTTAGAAAATTCCAGTTATCTGCCCAGAAATAATTTTTCATTCACTCCTTTTTTTTTTTTCCCCTTTTCTCTTTTTTTTTTTTTTTTACTATATTCATGAGTCTGGGTGTGTCAGAGTTGCTGATCCTGCCCAGTAACCATTCTAATCTGCTCTAGTTTCTTACTGCTGTTTAATGAATGTTTTTCTCCTTCTGGAATACCATCCTCAGAAACCAAGGTGGCTGCTTGTCCACAGGAAGTGTGTGAATAGTGTGAGTGTTTCATGGCATTGTGTAGAGCTAAAGAGAAGTGATTTAGGAAACATTTCCTTTTGAATAAGGTTGTACAGAAACTTTTTTGGCTTCTTCCAGTGCTTTATTGACATTGCTGCCATTGTGATTAAGTTCCTTGGTACTGCTGATTATAGTGATGGCATAGAGCCAAAATCTCTGTTGCTTTTGGCTGACTAGGAAAAAAGTTGAAAAAGCATGAAAATTATTTTGGCAAAAAAAAAAAAAAAAAAAAAAGTGCTTTTAAGACTGAAAAGTTGATTGTTGTACTTTTGCATCATATTCAAAATGAAGCTAATTTTTTAACACTATAATTTTTAGTATATTTCATTACAGAGGTGCTGGGTGAGGCAGCATTTAAAGAATAACATTTCCTTGCTGAATACATAGAGTAGGTAAAAAGTAAACTGACTGAGTGCACTTCCCTGCTGTGGTTCATTGCTTTTGGGGAGTTTCATTTTGAAGAGCAGGTGCCCCCAATCTTTCCTGCTGGCTCAGCTGCATCTTGCTTGATCCAACACAGTTTTCTTTCTGTGCCAGGGTGCATGCAGGCAGTTATTTCATTTCTTCATGTTCTATAATACCCGTGACTGCAATCAGCCTCTTTTTATAAAAGCTGATCTTTTTCTCCTCCAACCTGAAAAGTTAAGCAAGTCCACTTCTCAGCCCTGGTTCATAGCTAAAACTTTTCTTACAGCTCTGAAAGCCACATCTGGAATGTGAATGTGTAAGCTTACTTCCAAAGAGACTTTACCTTCTCGTGTTAAAAGTATGTTTCTAAGGTAGTGTTTGAGTATAAAAATATGTCTATGGTGGGTTAACCTTGGCTAAGGGTGTTACAGATAGTGGCAAACAAATACCGCACAGCCACTTGCTCACCCTCCCCCCTCCCGGGGATTGGGGAGAGAATTAAAGGGATAAATGGAAAGAAGACTCGTAGGCTGAGATAAGAAAAGTTTAATAACTAAACTACAATAAAACTGAAAATAATAATTGTAATAATAATAATAGGAATATATACAAATATACAAATGAGTGATACACAGTGATACTGCTCACCACCCAATGACCAAGGCTCAGTCCCTTCCTGGCTAACAATGCCAGAGCAGAGAGAGCCCCGAAACTGCAATCCCAGATAAGAGATAAGAGCCTGAGTGTTTGAGAAACTAAGAGCCGACCAAGAGAGTGAGATGACCCTGAGAGAAGGGCAACCCAGAGAGAGAGAGACAATACAAAAATAAAACTTCCAAACAGATCCTCATCTATATACTGGGCATGACGTGCATGATATGGAATATGTCATTGGCCAGTTTGGGTCAAACTGCTGTTTCTCACTTTCTTTCCTCCCCCTGCCGCTAGTCCCTTCCTCTGCCTGTCTTGTGGGTTTTGCCCTTTCTAAAATATGTTTTCCCAGAGGTGCCACCACTTCACTGAGAGGCTCAGCTGTACCCTGCAGTGGGTCCACTGGAGCCATCGGGAACTGGCTGTGTCCAGCACAGGGCAACCCCAGTCTCCTGTGACAGAGGCTCCTGCAATCCCCCCATTGCTAGCACCTTGCCATGGACACTCAATAGAGTGTAAAATTATTTTTTAAATCTTATTTATAGGGGAAGTTATGACAGTATAACAATGCTTGCTAGTGAAGTATTGCGCCACTTGCTGAGTGAAAAAGAATGTTTTCTTCATGGGAAGAAGGAATTTATTTTTCACATTGGGCTTTAACTCTTGCACAGATGTAGACAAGGCTGCTTGTATAGGAGGACAGTGCTACCATGGGGAGGCTGTACTCCTCTGCTAAGTGGAGAACTGAGGTGAAGGTGAGCATTGTCTGTTTTCAGCTCAGATTATCTTTCTTGTGGGCTGACACTTTATTTCATTTCAATAGAATGGGTCTTCACTCAGTGAAACTAGAGATCAGTTTAAAACATGTAAAAGTGCTTCTTTATGCAGCAGGTAGTGAGGCTTTGTAGCCACAGAGCGCTGTAGAGACAGTGTCAGCAGGACCAAATGTGACTTAGACAGATGCATGGACAACAGGTCCATAAGGGGATAGTAGAATGAGATTAGACAGAGATGTTCTGTATAATATCCTTAGTACTATAATTCTCAATGTTGGCAGAATATGAGGTGAATAGACCAACAGGCTACATTATAGGCTGTATTAGAACTGAAAAAGTGGAACCAAGAGAAAAGGATGATAGTGAGGTCTGACAATTTACAATTATTAAAACTATTCTGGAGAACACTGCAGAATTTTAAAAGATTGTTTAAAAAAAAAATCATCGTCTGTGCTGGTCTTTCTGGTACCCAGATTAACTAAGGCCAATATAAAGAATGCCAGAAAGATCTAAAGAGGAATACAGCAGATGGGAAGTGAACCAGAGATACAGGCAATGAGGGAAGATTAGAAGGAGCAGGAGCTAAATATTAGTCAGAGCAATAGTTTTAGATGGTGAAAGAAAAGTTCATTTCACTTATGATGAAGTTAGCAAATAGAAAGAGAATAAATTCATGAGAAAGCTGGAGCAGATCCCTGTAGGTGCTGAAATTAAGGCAACAGCATTAATCCGAAATGAATTTAGAATCAGTTGCATGGTTCAACAAAGAGGCTGAGGAAATAATGGTTTTTTGCATGAAAAGACAAGCAGCAGAATTCTGTTTCTCCCATAGGTGGGTGTGGTATAACACTAAATATTTGCAGATCTTTTTATCACATGGCTTTAATCCTGTTTCTCTTAAGAATGCCTCTTTCTACAATGCTTCTGTATATTATCAAGTGTTGAAGTGGATGAGAGCTAAGTGGTTAGTTGGAGTTGAGATCACTTCAGTTACCCTGGTTGTTGGTAAAAACAGCAAGACTTGTTTGGAGGAAGCAGATTTGGAGTTTTTTCAGAAGTGCCTACAAATAGTTTTTAAGCAGTTTGATCACACAGTGATTCTTTTCAACCTAAAAATGATGTTTGCTTTAAGTTTCCCTCTAACAAAAATATCTATCTGATTCCCTTTTGCTACAATTGCAATCACTGTTTTCATTCCTCCTTGTAGTAACTTTATCTTGCTTTACCTCAGATTTTTCCATTAATTTCAGGAAATAAGAGCCTGACATGGTAATGCTTGTGAATGAAGCCTGGTCCTTGGCATCCTGGTGTTTGAACTTTATGGATTAGAATTGTTGACGCACAGCAATCAGGTTCACTCTTGTTGTGTCTGACAGGGAACAGAGGGGCCTAAGCCAAAACCAGAGCCTCCAGAGTAAGGCCGTTAGTCCTGTCTTTTCCAAAGTGAATGATTTCCCTTCTAAACAGACTCTGGAAAGAAGCTTAGTAATTCCGTAGGGAGGAAAGTTATAAAACTTGAGATGCAGATATTTAAATCCTATGAGCCAGCCAGAAGTAGTGGAATTGGCCATCAGAACTTGTAAAAATCTCAACTGATCTCTTTTATTGTCTTGTGGCTGCGGCAATGAGGCACTGCAGCTTTTGCAGGCTGAACTTTCCCCACTGTATCCCATTTGCTACCATTGATGTATATACAAAAAGCAGTGTGAGTCGTATCTGAAAGAAGCATCTTTAGGATGGGAAAGGTTGTCACAGAGGTCATTTCATCTGCTGAAGGGTAAGAACATGAGAATTCATATCCGTGACACTAGAGGGGCTACAGAATTGACTGGAGCCCAATCCTGAATTTATTCAATCTTAATATTTAAAATTAGTGGTGCTGCAGGCAGTATTTCAGATTCTTGTATACAATATTTTGAGCTGTGTAATTTTCACTGGAAGTTGCCAAACATATGGAGGAATTGCCATTTGCACACCAGCTAAGAGTTCTGGAGTGTTTGGGAAGTATTACCTCTCTGCTGGCAATGAATCAAGATTATTCAGGGAACTTCATAAGAAAAATTCTCCTACCTGCTCTTCCCTTTGTTATGTATGATGCTACCACAACTTGCAGTATGATATGACTCTAACTAGAAATATCCCTCCAAATCATAAACTGAAACTCAGAGAGAGTAGTTCTGAATGGTAAACCTCTGTCTTCTGCATCAAGCCTCAGAAAATCTTTTCCCATTCAAGCTATGGGCCCCGGTCTGGTTCTAGTTAGAATTCTGGTGTCTTGGACAGCAGACAGATGTCATTTCTGGGAGTCTTCTGATAGGCGTAGTGGGTTGAAGAGGAAATTGTACTGCACTTTAAAGTGATTATATGGTATGGTTGGCTGTGATGGCAAGGGATTGAACTTGGTGAAAATATTAAAATAGGACTAGACAGAAAAATCAACGTGGGTGGCAGCCATTTAGATGATAAGACATTCAACCATTCATGTGGTCGTGCTTTTCATGTGATTTAGACAAAGGATATCCATAGAGAGCCACATGAAATAGCTGTTATTTGTTTCTTTTGAGACACACAAAAATAATGAGTACCGTAGCTTCTTAGCATGTAATACAAGGTCTTGATCTGCATAACATTTTGTCTGCATTGTATAAATGTATTTGATGCTGGAGCATTGCTATGTTAAAGTTACAGTCCTCAGGTCCTGTGCCAGTTCAGGTATCAGTTGTAGACTTTCAATTTCAGGCATATTGGTATTGTTATAAATTATGCAACAGCAAATTATGCTGCCCTGGTAACTTTGGTTGTTTTTGGAACTTTATATATAAAAGGAGTCAGAGTGATACATTTTCATTGGTGTGCTTGTCTCTCCAATCAAAAAGATAAGTGTTTGCATGCAAGTTAGCTGGAAGAAAAACAAATTCTAGAATGGAAATCGGCACGTTATACTATTGCTCTTCAAAACCTGCTAGAATCTATGTAATACAATGCTGTATTCATAACTGGATCCTTTTTTTCTAATGAGTTTCATTTGCAGTACAGAATCTCCTGTCCTGTTGCAAAAAAATGTTCTTTGGCATTTATAAATTCCACTCTGCTGGCTGGTAATTTGACTACTCTCCAGATCTTCCATCTTTTTAGTGGCATAGGCACCAACTTCTGTCAGTGCTTGATTTGCTACATCGCAGCAGTCCAGGCTCACCTATCTGGTACTTCAGAGGCTGTTTATGATCCTTCTGGTGCTAGCTGGAACAATAGAGGTCACTGTGGCTTGAAGCAAACTGGGGAGGTTGAAGGCTTAATCCTTAAGAATTAGTCAATAAAACAGTGAGTAATCTAGAAAATAACCCTGAGGAACATAATATTTCCAGTGGCAATTCCTTATACCTGATGCATTTGTTTTGAGAGTGCAGAGGACTAACTTTCAAACTTCGCCTTTGGTTAAATGTATAAAGGAGACTTTGTAGAGTCCACCTGTGCTTTTGCCATTCTTGAATGCAAAATTGTCTTCTATACTTTTTTAAAGAGGACATTCTGTTTACCTGGTATGAGTTTGTTTAACAGCATAAAAATCATAAGTGCACCATCAAAAAAAAATAAGCCCACCCACATTTAAAGTAGCTTAATATGAAGTGAGGAATCTTGTTGAGTATTGCCAGTTTTGTGTTTCCTTCTGCATAGGAAATGAAAAAACATCCTAGAATACATTATGTAGACTGGTTACTCCAGCAGCTGTCCTGCAGTGTGGGTTTGAACTTTTCTGAGACAGAAAATTTCACAGTTACTGGGCAGTGTTATAAAAGCCAGATTGTGGTAGATAAGGTGGTCACTTCTGTGTCCTTCCTCTGTCATCATACAGTTCTCACATGTATGTTGTAAAGAAGTTGATCCAGTCGGTTGTATCTTAATGCCTATTTTAGATATGTATTCTCAGGAGCACTTTTGGGCTGTGGATCCCTCTTTTAAGGTAGATCGTCTCATGGCAATAGTTTTAATTTCTAAAACTAGGAATGAAACGAGTTCTATATCTCTTTCCAGTGTTCCTCTATTTTGTTGCCTGTCATTAATTCCACAATGAAGTGCATAACTTTCCTCATTAGCTGTGCAGGGATCCTGTGCGTGTAATTCTGGGTGGTGAATTCTACTTGTGGAGCCAGTGCCTGGTCTGATGTAATGCTGAGAGTGATAACATAAATAAATGCCTTTTTAAGTGGGCCAGAGAGCTTGCTGAAGGACGTTGGCATGAAGTCTGCTTCACAGGTGCATTCCCAGTGTGCTGTATATTGACCACTACCATGAAAAAATCTAGTAATAGTATTAGCGTAGTATTTCTCAGTGTTGATAAAATCATTAAATTAGTTAATCAGTAGTAAATCTCAGAAATTATTAAATCAGTCCATTACATTATTAGATTTTCTATTAAAATTACTGCAACACTTAAGCATAGTTACCTATTCAATATTCTTTCTAAATAGTCATAAAATATTATTTATTCCCTATACTATTTGAGCTACCCTTATAATTACCTATTGTCATGTCTTCTGTAGTCTTTAGATGTATCAACTATTGCTAAAATAAGGAGGTGCACTCTACAAAGAACATATGCTGCACTGAATTTAACAAGGTGTTAATTTTTAATTGAAATTTTTAATGTGTATTTTGAGACTTCACAATTAACCTTTGTCAAATATAGTAACAATAGTAATAATCGAAGGCACTTCTAGTTTAAGAAAAACAAAAAGACCTTAAATGTTTGCAGAGGATTTTTAAAAAAAAAATCTCTTAAATGAAGCTGCCTGGGAAATGAGGAAGGGCAGAGCCCCACTTTGCCACGTTTCAGCCTGGAGAGAATTTTGATGGCAAAATGCCAAACCCCTAAAACCCTGGGACTTCAAGTAAGTGTTGACATTGATGTAACCTGAGCAGTACAAATGAAGTTGCTTTAATACTGTGGATGTTCAGGAGCAATGATTATTGATTTTTGATGGAAAATACAGAAGTGCAGATAATGTACAGCAAGGGCCATTGTGAATTTGCTTCACCAAGTCCTGCCTAAAGGGGTTTGTAAGGGGCTGCTGTGGTTGTCAATGCCTCACATCTGTGTTGCCTTTCTTAACCATGCTATAGAGGTAGGAAGTTGTAAGTCACAGCCTAAACGCACAACTAATGCCTTCTGCCACTTTAAGGATCTGTGAAGAGTTTCTTTAATTGCAAAAGATGGCTGAAGCCTCACTCTGGTATATGCTCCTAATTTCCTTCCTTTTTCCCTCGTGCCAACTCCTCCTGCTATCCCCCTCTCCCAGCCCTGACATTTCTGTGTGCAACTTCGTGTGAGAAGTGTTTTTTATAGAGTTCACATACTCAGGTGTCTGGGACCTGCACAGGCTCAGCCTGTGTACAGATCTGGTAGATGATCTCATGATGTGGTTTTGAATAGGCTCTGTGTGGTCAGCACTGCTGCCAGCACCTGAGGGAACCGGATCTGTCTTTCCACATTACCGACACAGAGCAGGCTGGATCCAAAGCAGGTTTTCTGTGAAGATGAAGGTTCTCAAAGCTCTTTTGCACAGGAGAAGCCTCAGAGACTTGCCATGAGAGAGACCTCTTGGTGCTGGGTGCAGAGTGTACTGAAAGGGAGTAATCTCTGCGACATGGGAATCATTTGCTGTATGAACAACTCTGCTCAAGGGGGCAGCTAAGCCAGTTTCTATGCTGATAACACCTCTCTGTTTGATTCTTGAACTGATTCCCGTTTCTTACAGTGGGAATTGGATATAATTGCTAGTAACTTCCTACTGCCTGCTTCCCTGCCCTTCCAAGGACAGGAATTCTCTTTAAACTGCGAAGTTTAACACTCTCTAGAGTGTTTTAATGAAATAAAAGTTTCGCCTCCATTTTAGTCTGTCCCTCTGCCATCATCCTTATACACCTCCCCAGAAAACCCCAAACTAATCAACTTAGCGTTGGGCATTCTGAAATGTTTGCAGAGAAAACAGCTCTGTTTTGACAGACAGCAATTATAGCACCTGGGCTATAGGCAGACTTTACAGCTCTTCTGGGGATCTCTTATGAATAGTCACCATGAGGCCAGCACAGCCCTGTGCAAACAAGCTTTGTAACCAAATTGCACTGAAAAACCCCCTTCTTCTCTACCCACACCCTGCCCTCCCAAAATTACTGTGTAGCATGGACATTCCTCTTTTTCCTATTCTGAATCTGAAAAAGTTCTCAGACTTTGTAAGAAAATGCTGTTTGGAATCAGAGAGTTACTCCCTTTTTCAGATGTCCTTGTTTGAAGTCCCGTATATGTGTGGGTAGGTGTCATACACACTCACTTTACGCTGTTGGATTTGAATTTGTTTTTTCGTGATTGTGAGAACTCTGCAGAATGTAGGAGGGCTTAGAGTGATTCAGTTGCATGGAAAATTAAGGAGAGGATATCAATTAACATAAACATAGCTTTTGTCTGTGTCCTTTGGGGAGGCAGATTGTCTGGTCTTATTTCTCGTGGTTAAATTGCTCATTGGTTATAAACTACATTTTTTTGGAGAGGAAGCAATGTCTGAAGTCATGGAGTCCTCCACTACCCATTCAAGTCTGTCTTGGAGAACCTGGGATCTCTTCTCAGATGCCATGCTTTTCTTCAGCTGCTTTGGTTTATGCCCACATCACTCCTTGCTCTGAATGGGTTTAAGAGAAACTAAAAAATCTTCTGTAGGTAGCATTCTTTCACTCTTTTCAGTAGTCTCTACTAGAGGAAAAGGAAACTAAAGTATATATACAGTGAGGTGGCTAACTTGAGACATCAAAAAAATGGTAAAATGCTAATTTAAACAAAATAATATTGGCTAGCTATATTAATGAAAAACTGCCATTAACTTTAATGTTGTAAAACTGTTACAGTCTGATAGCCTTCTTGTTCTAAAACATTCTTTTTCCCAGAGAGTCTTTTGGGCCATTACTCTCAGCAATATTTTCTATAGGCTGAAACAGGTTATATTTAGTGTGTGTACTTCATTTCTGCTTCCAGAGCAGACTCCCTGCTCTATTTTTAAATGAACTACTTCAAAATATTTTGCAGTGAGGTGTACAAGACCGAAAACGTAAATGACTGACTTTTCTGTGAAGAAGGTGTCTGTTCCAGTCCAGTTGTTATTGCTTTCCTCCCTTCAGAGTGACCTGTGCTATGAACATGCACTGGCCTCTGTCAGCTTCTTGACAGGGAAGAGGGGCTTTCATACCTCTCTGAACACACTGTTCCCTTTGCAGCCAGACGAAAAGGTGCTGATCTCTCCGAGGAGCACAGTGATGGCTCTGAAGCCACATGAAAGTTACCAGTGTTAATCCCCTTGCTGTGGCTTGTGGTAGACTCTCGTTACCGCACTATGCCACGGGTAACGCTTTCACAGGACCTGCTCGTCTGGAGGGGAGGAAAAAAAGAGTTCCCTTGGCATTTCCTGTAACCTAAAAAAATTACCTGGAAAAGGTAGAGGATTTGGCAGATTACTGAGCTTTTAATGGCATGTCTGGCATGTTTGCTGTTGCACAAATGAGCTCTCAGGTCTAAGCACTACAAACGGACGTCTTGATTGACACAGATGTGATATCGTTACATTTGAATTTAAGATTATATAGAGTACCTCCATCAAGTGGAGAGGACAGAGGAGATCATTCTTACTTCTACTATTTATTCTACTTAGTTACCAGTATTTTACCTTTGTCCCTGTCACACCAGTAAGTAAAAAAGCAAGACGTGTGAGAGGAAAAAAAATATAGCTTTTATTTCCTTTTGCTTCTCTACTTTGTTTTGCATTGAAATCATGTTAATAATAAAATATTACCTGTCAGAGTTTTTGAAAATAGAATTGGAGATTACGCATTCTAGATAAAACCTAAAAATAAAACTTTTGTTCTCACTCCACGTTTGAAGCCATTCTGTATGTCACAGTTAAGCACTTTGCTGCAAATTATTATCTTGAAAATTCTTAGGGATCTGCTGGTGACAATTTCTATTTTGTCTGAAGATTATTTTGCTAAGCAACTTTAGGTGCTCTCTTGCCATAGACCCTGAATGTATTACTGTCATGTGTAGAAAAACTTTTTGAGATGAAATGACGTACAAGTTCTTTGGTCATGGCCAAAAGACTAAACATAAAGCATCCCTGCACATAGATAGGATTATGATTACATTTCTCAACCTATACAAATTTCACTTTGCAACCTTAAAATGATTTTTATTACGTATGATTTTATCAGTGTTTTTCAATAAACAGATGGAATGCTGAAAGTTTTTCAAGAATATTTAAAGCCATTTAGAAGGCAGGGGGAATATGGACGCTTAATATAGCTCTTACTATATGAAGTCAATGGGAATTTTGTCTTTGGTTTCAGAGAGAACACCACTCATATTTGCTGTGGTGATGAAGTGACCACTGTTTTTTCTTAATGCCAGCATTCAAATTATTAAAAACCTGCTCAATTATAAAAAATCTGCTGTTTTCTCTTGTTAGTAAAATAGCCAACATAATTAGAATTACTGGAAAAACAAAGTCAAGAAAGATATATTCCTTTTTTTCCTTCAGTTCATTAGGGGATTTGAGATATTTGCAGTATGCCTAAAGTATTGTTTTACTGGTTTGTGACGTCCTATATTACTAATTTGGATCACACAGGAATTAAACAGAAATGTTTTTGCCTCTCTTCTTAGAAAGGCACTGTGTCATTCTATATCTCATTCTTTTCAAGATAAGAAACTGATGAAGATTTTATACATGTGTTGGGGGTGGCACTCCAAGATCTGGTGTCTAAGAACAATAAGAGAATTTGTCTGAAGGGAATTTTGGCTCCTTGAAACTTTAATAAATATCAGAAATATAGTGACATTCTAGAAGTTGTGGAAATGCTAAGGTTCTGGAAGTGTTGCAGAATAGCAGGCAGGATGACTAACTTGCTATGAATTGATTAACTGTTATAATTTGTGAGCAAAGTAATGAATAAGCTGATAAAAGATTCTTATAATGTAAAGAATTAAAGAATAGGCTTTTAATTAATACCAGTTAACTCGATTTGTGTAAAATATGTCAAAAAAGGTTATCTGGTTCCTTGATTATCTCCAAAGTTTTGTTAAATAAAAATTAACTTGTTTAACAGAAATAACTTATTTGCATTAAATATAATTAGACTTCTGTAAATTAGCAATTCCCAACACTATGTATTAACACTGTATAGACAATATGCTTAAAGTGAGAATTATCTGTCAGCATTTACCACTTACAATTAAAACTGAACAGTGATATTTATATTTGAGCTGCATAGATTTTTGGTACTAGTTTTGATGCTAATAATAATTTTATCAGTGAGCTGGAAGTCTAAAATTACAGTCAATGGAACCTGCAGGTGATAGAGAAAATGGCATAGTGTTACCTAATGGTGAGAACAGACATGGAGGACAATTTAAATTGTTTCTTCATGCAAACTCATTTACACAAAGTGCATCTGAACATTAGGCATATAAATTAGAACAATATGGAGTCTATTGTACACTAGTTTGAAAGGAATGACTTGGAAAAGATATAGCAACATTATGGAAAAAAAGCAGTGGGCTGCTGGTGACAGAAGGACATTGGCTATATAGAAGTAGGATTAATGAGTACAAATAGAATGAGGATTTTACTTCTATTTTACAGGATAGTTGATAAAGTTGTCACAATACTCTGTATAGTTCTAATATCTAGAAAATGAAATAATAGTGATATTAAACCACTGTTTATTCCAGTAGAGACAGTCAAAACAAAGATCATTATCCAGAAATTGAGGACAGAAAAATAAGTATTAGAAAGACATATGACTTCCTGACAGCAAAAATTATTAGCTACTGGTACAAACTCATAGGGATCGCAAGGAGTTCCTAGTGGCTTTTAGTCACAAGTGGATGTCCTCTTCGTACCCCCCAGAAAAAGCTATTGGCTTTGGTGGGAGCAACTGGATACAATGTATTTGTTCTGTGTAGGAAATCAGACTGGGTAAAAATCAGTCAGTAAGCCTTCATTCTGCCTATTGCAAGCTCTGAAACAATCCACAAAAGTGAAGGAGGTCCTTTAAGAAGGATAAAACAAAATAAAATAATCAGGTGGAAGAACTAGTTTTCCTCACAATTGTTGTCGCTTGTAGGAAAAGTAATCATGAAAACAAATAGCCTCAGGATAATTCAGTCTTGGACAAATCTGAGGGGGTTAGCATTACCTGCATCTGTTTTATCAATCCTCCTCTTTTCCTCTTTCCTTATCTAGTTTTCTTTTATTTTTCACTTTGACCAGTTCAATAGCATTCTTAACTTTCAGTGTTTGATGAATTGTCCCCTAAATTTCCCCCAGAACTCGTCTGTCCCTTTTCTCTTATGTTCTTGTCCTCTGAAAGTCTTTTAGGTATGTCTCAGTATATGTAAGCTTCTTATTCCTAGCTATGTTTTCCATGAAACAGCTTCCCAGGAATGTGTTGCCTGGTTATGTCTATAGTTTTAAGATTTTAAAGAGTTTTGAAGAGTGAAAATAATCAAGATCTCTTCCAGTATTTGTATCATGATTGTGCAGAATGACTTACTGTCAGCAAAGCCATAGGAAAGTCTTGCCTTTTGACAATATACCCTGGAAGGGAAGCTTCCTTCCCTTTTCTTTTTCATGCTCCTCATTGTTGAATGATGCACACTGAAAAAATATACCTGAGTGAAAGTCTCATTCCGGTGATCCGTTGTGGATCTGAAGGAAGCAAAGCAAGTTTTTCTTCTGTCCCACTTTGGGTGAATGTGGGAAGCCTCCATTTGAAGAGTGTCCTGTTGCTTCCAAGGAGAACAGCAGAAGTAAAATCAGCACATCCCTCACCTTTATCTGATGGACAACTAGAATATGAGGCAGTCATGGCAGGTTGCTCCTCTGCAGCCCAGAAGGACTACGTGATTTAACTGTTTAGAGATAAGGCTCCCCAGAATATTTAGAGCAGAAAATACCCACTGCTTTGTTTCATGGCTTAAAATGAGTTTTCTGTTGTTCTTTCTCTTGAAAATGTAACCTGTGGCCTAAGAGCAAGATTGCTCTTAGCTGAGAGTGAGTTTTCAGAAGTCCAACGATACTGTAGTTTCTGTCACCACCTCAATTTCTTTACAGGTGCCAAACCCAAAACTCAGATCACAGTCCTTGATCACAGTGAGAACATCCATATTACAATCTAAATTGCATGGCGGGTTCTTCAGCTTGCAAAAAAAAACCCGTCTCGGTGAAGGTTCTGTTTGATAACAGAGAAACCAATGAGTTACCTTTCAGTTCCTTTGTTGCCTTAACATTTTGGGTCAAATTTTTAGTGCAGAAGAGACCTAAAAGCTAAAACAGAATGAAAAACAACAGATGGAGAATATTTATTTCTTGGGTGCAGAGCTATGGCTGAAGAATAGGATTATATCGGTACATTGACTCCACGGTTTTGTCACCACAGTAATCTGTTGCAGAAGGAGGTCATTTCTAAAGGTGGTATTTAACGTTAAACGCAGCGGGCCTCGGGCAAGCACAGGCCAGCATGGAGAGGCAGCGGTGGGGCTGAGACCTATTGTTTCTGTAAGTGGTTGCAGGGCTGTCCAGGTGTCCTGATTTAAAGACTGCTCCTTGAGACAGGAAATTGTATCTTGTTCTGAGGTTTACTGTAATAAAGTACATAGTCCTGGGGGAATGTGCTGCTGGGCCCATGAATCACTTTATGGGCTGGCTGTTCTGACCTCAGCCCTGTGATTTATTCACGCCATACCGTTGGCAAAAATGTAACCGGCACATGGTCTTCCCAGCCTCCCCCCTCTCCAACCCAGATGGGCCTGCAACTGGGAGGCTGCCATAAATCCATAAACGCAGGTTTGCTCCGAGCTGGCAGTTTCACTTGTCTTACCCAGGAGCTGTCTGCTGTGTGTCTGCTCAGCATGTGGTGGTAGGGGAATCCTCTTAACGTTTCAGGTGTTTCCTTCATAGTTTTGTGGCTTGTAGCTCCTCAAGTTTCTTGTGTGAAGAAGTGAAAATCTCAGTGCAATCATGGTACTATTAGCAATAATAAGGCAGCTTTAAGTGTGCAAGATTTTTCCTTTATAAGCTAACAATAAATTTAAAAAAGGAGACCTGACTCTTTTCAGCTCAGGATGTCACTGTTTTACAGATGTTACCAGATGTACTCATACAATTCTTCTCTTAAATAAATAGTAGTATTTGCATTTACAGAGGTAGTTAAATGATGTGCTCTTAGTCAAACCACAAGTGACAGGCATGAAGAATAGATCCTGACTCTCAGCTCCACTAAGCCATGTCTCTATTTCAGTTGACTGTGTTTACGTGTTTCGCAGTTAGCAGTTGTTAGTTTTAAAAAATGTAACACTTTCTTTGTCAGTGGTCTTTTTATCTCAGTTTTTAAAATATTTATTCTTCATGAAGCATCCTTATATTTTGCTGTAAATCCGTTGGTCTGTACACTTTAAAAAAATTCTCTGAATTTTTCCTGATGTTGTGCAAAGTACCTATTTCATAAGGATAGTTTCAGGATTCAAAGTTGTCCAATTCACTCCTGTTCACCCTGCCTCTCAGTTTTTTTCTGCCCCGTCCCCTATGAATCTTCATACAACTAAGTGTAAGTCTCCACTGTATATTCTTGCCATGAATTTGTCTGTTTTAATCTAATTGTTTTAAATAGTTTAGACGTTATAAGGAACTGACAGAAAGAGACCTTTTCCTCTAATGGATTGTGAATAACCCTGTTAGAATGAGGAAGCTGTAACCTGTAAAGCAGTCCTCTTCCTTGCAACATGCTCAAATTTCTGCCTTAACCTTCTTATAATGAAATCAGCCTTGGAAAATATGCATGTTTTTTCCCTAAAGTAGAAAAATTTAAACGTCTTGAAATTTAGCAAGAAATTTTGTTTCAGGAAATTAGCTTGGTCACATGTCCCAATATCTAAGTAGATGCTAAATTATGCTTCGTAGCAGTGGTACAACCGATTAAAGGGCAACTGTATCAAAAGAAGCAAAAGATTACTTACAAGAAGGCATGGGAACTTCTGTTTATCTATAGGTAGATGGGTCTTCATGAGAGCCAGTCTCTCTGTGTGATGCAAGCTGGTCTAAGTTTGTCTTCTATTTCATATCCTTGAAATTGGAGGGTTTTTTACTTGTTCTAAGATACTAGAGTTGATTCTGTAAATTTACATGTGATAATGTTTCCTCAATAAGGTAGTTTTCCTGGGACTCTCATTTAAACTACAGGTTAAACACAGCTTCAAATTTGTTCAATTGAAAAGGTGTTGGTAGCTGGAATGTGCTAAAATGAAGTTTTCCCAGTTCTCTCACATATGAATGACTTGCTCTCTCACTTTCAACATGTTGTTTAAGGTTCGTGTGCCTTGTGTCTCATTACAAAACATAGACAATAACACCTTATTTTGAAGTTGTTGAGCTTTTTTTTTTAAATAAAAATCTTTAAATCTGCACGTGAAAAAAAGGCTTTCTATAACAGAATGTATTGTTATGTTTAACAGGGATCTGATAATAAAGGGCTGTCAAAGGTCTGTTTCCACGGTTTAGATCAGGCTTAACAGTGCTTGTTCTGGAGCAGAGTATGCATGCTCAGTCTCCTAAACTGTTTTTGCAGGATGCAGCTCCAGTTTCTTCTCATGAGGAACAAGGACTGGATAGAAATAAAAACAGAAAAGAAGACAGTAGGATGCTCCCTACTTACTGTAGAATGCCAGTTGCTTTAAGCATCTGGAATATTATTTATCTTTAGAGCTCATCAGAATATTCTGTAGTGCCAGTTCAAACAAATCTTCTGCACTAACAGACTGCAAGTAGCTACACCTACTTTCAGATCTGGGTCTGAAGAAGGAAATGAAATGAAACCTCTCAGGCCCCTTCTGCTGCAGTTGTGGAACTAAATATATCCAAATTTTATCCATAGTCCCTGACACTTGCTCCATTCCTGTCCTCAACCCTTTCAACAACTTCTGTTTGCTTAGAAACCCTTTTTTGGCACTGCATAAGCAGCAGTCATTGAAACTACCAGGAGCAGGAGGCAAAGTGATGCCTCAGTGCTGAAGGAAACTTCTTCCATCCTCTTTTTCCCCTCATGCTGTTATTCCTGGCCTTATCCAGACACTTGGTGTTTCTTGTGCTCCCTTTTCAATCCATCTCCTGGGCAGCAGCAGCAACCAGCAAAGACTGAAGTACAGGCAGTAAGCATTAAGATTAGGATGGAAGAGACATCAGCATTAATGCTGCTGTTGTTACTACCACAAAACGCTAAGACGTCCTTTGCAGAGTTAATGTAAGCGGTCCTATATACTGTGTCTGACCTTATAGCAAATGTATCTCTTCAGAAATCAGACCAGGTGGTTCTGGAAGAGAGGCTTGCACTATTGCAAGAAGAACCCCCAGAGGAAAGGGAAAAGGAAGTTAGGTGAGATGCATCCGGTTTGGTAGTCAGATAGACAATAAGTAATGAAAGCAATTTGTTAATCTATCAAGAAAATGTGTTGAAACGCTGAGGAAAATTGAGGTATTTGTAAAAGAACAACAAAATGAAGTAGCTCTACACATCTGGTATGTACCATGAAACCAGATGTCACAGGGATAATGGCAATTAATGGATAATAGAATAATATTCCCAACTGGAATATTGGTAGAAGTTGTTCAGGATAGCTATAAATGAAAGTACAGGTAGTGTATGTTAATGATACTGGAGATTCTGAGGAAAGAAAAAAAGTGATAGCATGGATGAAATGGCGTTACTTAGAGTCACACTAATGTAAGGACCATAAAAGGAGTTATGCAAAGAGAGTGGATGGTAGCCTGCTACCGATTTTAGGTGTAGAGTTGTGGTAGATGTAAACAAGAATGGAGAAATGTGACTTTATGGGAGATGGCTATTTATTGGATACAAATCAGAGAAACTGGAGAAACTGCTGTATTTCTTAACTCAATATTTACTAGATGACTAAGAAGTGATGTTGGTTTAAGACTTTAGGATTTTAGTAAGTCTTGTTGATGCTAGAGAAGAAATCATCACCAAAACCAACTTCAGCTATGGTGACTACAAATTGAATACACTTACATCTAAATAAAAAAACTATGCAAAACAAGTAAAGTTTTCAATTTCAAAATAGTAAACTGAAAAATCTGTATCTGCATCCAAAAGGAAATTAGCAACAGCCTTAAGAATTGGTCAAGAAAGAAAGATGTTTCTGGGAGGCAGAAATTACAGGAATAAAGTGAGAACTATGAAGACTCATGCTGAATTAGACCTTCCAAAGAAAATCAAAACAAATAGTAAAACATCCTATAGCCAGATAGGGAAAAGAAGTGGGACCACAATGCACTGAGGACAGGGCTAGGATTAGCAATTATGCATATGGTCCCAAAATTAAACGAATGCCTTTGCCTTGGTTTCCAATGAGCAGACAGATAAAATATAAAGAAAGGAAGGTATGATGACCTTTCAGAATTAGTATGTCAAGCATACAATCAAGACATGCAGAAAGAAATAAGATTAATTATACTAACCAAAATAAGTCATGATAGTTATTTAGGAAGGAGGTGCATTCTCTATCAGTTTGTTTCTTTTTTTTCTTAAAACAGCTGTGTTATTAATCATGACCTGGATTTTTCACATGACCAGAAACAACACTAAGACTGCAGTATTGCTGTCATTGTTTGACTGATACAGCTGAATTCTCTTTGTACCATCTTTCACCTGCAGTCTGATTCACAAAGACGTAATTAAAGAACAGTCTTTCTCGCTCTAGTAATTCTGATTGTTTTATATCCTATAGTCAATGTGAATTCCACGATTCACTTTCCATTCTTATGTTTTGTCAGTGCTGGCTTTGGCACGTAAGGTTTTGTCACTGTCACAACATCTTGAAGAACTGCAGTTCCTCCAGGGATAAGGACCCTGTGGTCAGATTTTAATTCCTCCTGTTTATTCAGGGCTAGGTTTTAACTGGGTCACCAGGCTGCAGGGATACACAATCAGTGGTGCTGACACCAGAGAGAGGGAAGGAGCCTGAAAACAGGAGGGCAGAACCACCTCTTTCAGCAAGAGCCCTGTCTTGTGTCAGCTTAAGCTGATTGTGAAACCACATGCTAAGCTAAAGCTGAACCTGTACTTGACCATGTCACAAGAAAAGAAACAAGAGCTGCTTTTCTTAAGCGGTCATTTTTCAAAATCTGGTGGATGTATTCTGGTGGTCTGTATTGCCTGGATGAAAATTATACCTTAAGTTTGCGCTGCTGTTAACCTGCAGATAAAGAAAGACAGCGCAAGTTTCAGTACTTCCTTCTCAGAAAAGCCAGCTCTGTGGAACTCGAGAGCCTTGTAGGTACTTCTGTCTTGCATCCAGCTTCTACACTGAAGGCTGGTAAAACAAGAAAATTTGTCCTTAAAAACCCCTCTACCCTTTATAGGGACAAATCTCCCACAATGTCAGGTTATGAAGGTTCCTTCTAAAACATGCCATCTTCGAGAACTCCCACTCTTCACAGGCAAGTAGGTAAGGCTCATATACTATCAGTTTAGCAGCTGTGCTATGAAGCAGCCTCTTTTTTGCTGAAGGAATTGATCAATAAAAATAGCTCAGGAAATTAGTAGTAAAAGAAGGGCTAAAACATTAATGGGAAAGGTAATATAAAATATTTATAGGATTACTTGTGTCTATATCAAGTATGTTGAGAGAAAGGACTTTGAAAAGCATTTCTTATCAATCCTAGTAAGGGATGATGCTGCTGTGGTTCTAGACATTTAGGATGTTGGAGAAAATGTGTACAGGAAAGTCTAAGTACGTTATCAGTATGTTTTTTGTTTTTTATTTTAAACAAGGACAACACAAGTGGTAATGTTTCCTGTGTCTAAAATTAGCACTGATTATTATCACACCATTCATACAATGGAAAATAAAAGGGGCATCTCTTTTGGTGACCACACAACTCTCTTCACAAAGAACTTATGTTTTTATCTCTTGTTTTCCCGTTGTGGTCACTTGTGTGTAATAACATTGAAAAGAACAGTAAAAAGGTGTAAACTCAAGATTCTTCAATTTGCTGAAGACAAAACAACTTTTTATTTTCTTCTCACTTGGTTTGCTTAAATTTTGGTAGCTGTGAGAGTGTCGATCAGGGGTGAGAAGGACTGCTGACGTGCCATCCAGACAAGGCAAAGGTAACTTGCTGCTTCAGGAAGCGAGTGCAGGAGTGGAAGGAATGGTATTATCCCTTTTGACTGAGGATGTAAGGCTATGTTTGGGAAATTGATTTGCAGCCTGAGGTTTGATTATTCCCAGCTGTAATTAAAAAAGCAGGTAGCACATACTGCCAAGTTACAATTTTTCCCACCTTCTTGCAGCAAGAGGTTGCTGCTGTTTCTTTTGGATAAATGTTTTGCTCACTTTGGGATACTTTGTGCTTTTCATATAGCTTCATCTTAAATACTGCAGAAATTTGGCAACTTGTGTATTGAGTGAGGTACTGGTCTATTAGCATCTTGAAATGCTGTTCTCTGGTATGACTGCCAGTGTTTTTCAAGGTTACTTTTAAGAACCAAAATCTGATACCCAGAGCTCTGCAAGGACTGTCTCCTCCCTGTGAGGTACTGCAGGTTCAGTGACCACACTGACAGGATGGTGGCTGTTAATTGCCACGGTCTCAGGGTGTTAGAAACTGGAATTCACTCTCCATGTGGTTCAGAGCTGATGGACTTTCTTAATTTCCTGAAGATGTTCTATAACCAGCAAAAAAAAGTAGCAAAAATGTTGAGTTTGGAACTACCACTGTGGATGTGTTGACACAGTTTATGATGAAAAGGATTATGATAGTGCCAGGAGAACTGTCCCATTGGATCAGCTGTTTGATGTGTTGTATTACTAATTACTTTTAAGAGTTTATCAAGTGTGACCCACCCAAACAGTGTCATTCTGCCAAACTAATGAAATTGCTATGTACTGTGTCCTAACACCATTTATGTTCTAAGCTGTCACCTAAATGTCCATATGGCTCATAATACAGCAATACTTTCTCCAGATCTCTTTGCCTGATAGTTCTTTATGTTGTTGTCACTTCATGGGAGGTTTTTTTTTTAATTCATATGTGAATAATACAAGCTTGATCAGCATTTTCTGTAGTCTTTGAGTAAATGCAGTGGACAAAAATCAGACAACTGAAGCAAGTACCGTGCAAGTAGCAGCTCTTTCCTTATGTGGTGACTGATGCGCTTACCGCTGGAGAGAGAAAACAGTTTATGCAACAGCAGAACTTTTCCACTTTGAAGCCTTGTGTATTAAAGGTGTAACAGCCATAATTACAGTTTATCATCATACGCCAGGTTGAAAACTCTGACAGGTCAGTCATCCCTCACAGAAGAGCAACTGTCTCTTTTGAAGGAGCTGACTGGACTGCTATGAGCTTGTAGCTACCTGAGCTCTCCAAATTTGTGTCAGACTTTTAAATGTTGTAGTTTAATGCCAGTCAGAAAGAAAGCAGATTTCATCCCTAAAATGAAACTAGGCCTGATGGAATTATCCCGGTTCCTCGGTGACATTAAAATCAAAGCTGCTGCTGATCTCAATAGTGCTTTTATATTATCTCATCCACACTTTCAGAAATACTCCACATAGGAAGAAATCTCATAATAAAATTATACAGAATAATGTATTTATAACATTTCTATATGGAATTTGTGTTCTCTCTGACATATGTAAACATATTCTTTTAATTAATATGTATAGTTTTTATGTTTTGAAGCATCATTAATTCAGCACTGTTTGCAGCCTGTTATTCCTTCTAATTAGACAGCTGATAAATATTCCAGCATAATGACCCTAAGAACTGTGCTGTAAAGTACAAAAATGCTTTTTAAAATTCACTTTCTGTTATATTTTACCAAAAGGATTCCTCTCCTTTTCTAGGAAAGACCTGTGAAGGAATTGCATAGTCTCCTGAAACCAAGTGCTGTAGAGAACCATTTAAAGACATCTTGATTCTATTAGTATTTGTAAGCCACAGGACAAACTTGGCTATCCTGGTAGTTAAAACATGTTTAATGTTGTGGATGGGCCTTTTTTATTACTACTTATTGGACTTATCCTGCTACAGCTTATTATCCAGGTATACAGCATATTAGTCCTGCAGTGATAAGGGTTACTGGGTAGTTAGAAAGTCTCATTTGCAAAAATACGCTGTGGTTCACCAAAGAGGAAAAAGAGGAATGAAATAAGACTGGTGTCTGCAGTACTCCAGGGAGATGTGTTACGCTTTTGACTACACTGCACACAAGGGTGTTTTGATGCTAATGGGACTTGGTAACTGAATCTGTATGAGGAGCAGTTCCTTATTTTCTACGTTCATTCAAATAGTTGGTCACTCAAACTACAAAATGACTTATTTATCCTCACCCAAGCCCATACAAGAAATCTCATCTGTGCTGTGTATGTCTTTTACTAGGGCCTCTGTAAGCATGTGCATTAGATGCTAGTACCTCGCATTTTTACTGAAGTCGCTGCAGCTGAAGTCTTCTCTAAGAAAAATATTGTTCAGTATCTGAAATTAAATGCTGTACAATTCTTTAAAACCTTTATTCTCTGCTACAGAAAGATTTAAAAAAAATACTGCTTTGCTGTATGCCTTCTATTTCTATGGTTTGTAGTATTAGTAGTATGTAGTAGTATAATAGTACATTATTCCTGTTTTTAAGCTTTCATTCAAAAAAAGAGACTGTTTCTGTGTTTGAGGGACATTCTTAGAACTTTGCCTTGATTCAAAGCCTGTACTGAAAACCAAGCTGCCATCTCACCCAGTTATCTTCCCAAAATCAGACATTTCCATTCAAGGTCTGAAGGAGATGTGCCTTTGCATACTATTCTTTGTTGTGTGTTGACAAAAATATTAGGATGCCCAATAAATGCAACAGGACAACCTTATCAAGAATGCTTCAACGGCTCCTGGTATTTGGACTCAGAAGAATTCAATCATGGCATTTTTCAGTGGCTTCTTGGCTCTGCAGTCATCTCTGCCTTCCATAAGGCATTTCAGTCCTCTGCATCCGTCAGTGTCTGAGTTGGAGTCATTCACTATCACTGTGTCCTTGGCATCAGCAATAAGAACTCTCAGTCCCAGCTGAACTGCACACACAGTGGAGACCCTGGATGAATCAGAAGTACTCTAGAGGCAGCTCTACTGCCATATAACTGTTCTGTAACTATCTATTTTAAAAAAGGCAAACCCATCTTTCTTGGCATTATTTTTTTTAAAACTGCAACCAAAGCAAATAATGAAGGTATTAATCATCAGATTATGTCCATCATTATCTCTTAAGAATTAAATCTACTGGTCTTGGTACCACTTCAGTCTGCAGTGATCATGATCCACATTCAGTGAAAGGCTTCAGCTTAAGGCCGTGGATGTCATCTACTTGGACT
>NW_010139786.1:355-600 GCF_000699245.1 Pterocles gutturalis | reverse complement strand
CCCCACCACATGTCCCCATCCCATGTCCCATATCCCACACCCCCACCCCATGTCCCCATCCCCATCACATCCCCATGCCCTCCCCACTCCTGTCCCCATCCTCACTCCCCAGTTGGGGACAAGCCACGGCCAGGACTGGTGGGGACAGGAGATGCTGGGACACTCCCAGAGGGGGTCTTGTGGGGAGGGCGTGTTCCAGGGATCAATGACTCCACTGGGAAATGGGTGTTGTCACCGTGCCTTTG
>NW_010139786.1:0-203 GCF_000699245.1 Pterocles gutturalis | reverse complement strand
GGTCTGTGGGCCAGCCTGGCCGTGGTCTTCGTCTGCTTCCTCGTCATCATCAGAGGTGGGTGATGCGGGCGCGGGGACGTCTGTGGGGACAGCCCGAGGGCTGCCAGCTTGGGGACGGGGTGGGACCAGGGGTCCTCCAAGGACCCCGTGAGGTGGGTCTGGTTTTGGCATCGAACAAGCATGAAATGGGGTCTTTGGGGGTC
>NW_010139785.1:0-6109 GCF_000699245.1 Pterocles gutturalis | reverse complement strand
ATATAATGTAGTGAACAAAGTGCTCCCTAAATGTATCTGGCTCAATCAGAGGGCTATGTATGAAGCATTTAAAGCACATTAATTATATTATTCTCAGCTTCAGCTTAAAAACTTTTCCCATTATGTTTGTTTCAGAAGATTTTTTTTTTAATAAAACATCAACAGAAAATGGGATAGTAAAAGTGCTCTTATAGGTAAAATCCCCAATCAATTGCTGTGTTTTCTCAACTGTGCATTACAAATTTTAATGTAGGTGGCAGAGCATCTTTTTTTTTTTTTTTTTTTTTTTTTTAAATGTTTTTTGGTGTTTGTGGATAGCATGGATTGGATTCTGAGCCCCAGTAAACTTTCCTAAAAAGAGCAACAGTTTATTTCTAGAAAAAAAAATTCTGTCTGTAAATGGTTTATTACATAGAATATTGTGCTTTTGGTTCGATTAGACAATCAGTATAATGGAGAAGTCATTTCAACTTCTATAATTCCACAGTGATACATTTAACTAAAAATCATATATTATCTTTTTTTTTTTTTTTTTTTTTTTGGAAAAAGCCAGTTCTACATGCTAACATCTAAGTATTTAGGCATTAAAAAAAGGTTTTACCAACTAATGTTATAGAACTTCGTCCTAAGCAGGGCTTGGTATAGCATTCTGAGCTAAACCAAACAAAAGATGCAGAGACCTGAGGCAACTCTTAGGCAAAGATAAAAAGTTTAAGTTTTTCCTGTCTATATTTAATTTTACGTAAACACAAATGTACCACACTTCTCTCTCATTATCTTGTTACACTCTAAGCTGAAGGTACATTGAGCTCTCTATATACAGAGACATTCCTCATTCTAAATACTTTGGTTCTGTCGTCTTCTAAAGCGGATCCTCACATTAGAAGATGCAGAGAATACATTGTTGTCACCAAGACCATCGCAAAATGTTCTTGTGGTTGCTGTCTTTTAACTAAGACACAGCATCACAGGAGCGTGGTGATCATGACCACTTTTTATATCAGTCCAGAAAAAAACAATCCTGAGTCGTCTCCATCCTTCCTTGCTACATCTGTGGCACTGCGCACAGAGACAAAGGACAAGCTTTCTAAGGGTAACTGTCCATTTAAGAGATTAAGTGATAGCCCCTTGTCCTTAGGTGGTGAGATAATTTCTCTGCCTTTCACCCTAACCTCTCCAAGTGTGAGGGAGCAGCAAGATCCAGTGACTCCTTTAAGGAGGGTAAAATGGGAACAATCTCCACATAGGCCAACACACACAAGGTGCAGTCCCACGGTGTCTGAGCATGGTGGGCAAAGCTAGATAACAGCAACAGAGTCCTCAGCAGTCCCAGACCCAGCAAGTAAAAACTAGATTCATCCGGGGAGTCCAGTCAGAAGCAAAAGGATGCAGGGACAGAGACAAACTGTAAATTAAACTCAAAGCACTCATACGAAAAATAACATAAACCCAAGAAACCAAACGAGCTGAAGACCAGCACTCTTACACTCTAGGTAGGGCAGGCCTAAGCCTATAAGGGGTCCTGGGCCCATGGATAGATTATGTGGGTCTAGGATAGATGGAGGTCTAGGTGAGGCTAGTCAGGGACAGTAATGGCTTTTTGGTGCTGTGAGGAACACAACTGAAATTATTTAGTCTAATTCCTCTTAGATTATTTGTGAAAGTAGTGGTTTATCAGATCTTATGCTCCAACTGAAAGTTCTCATTTGCTGTCCCATAATAACCCTAGGCACAGGGATACAAAAATATCCCAAATCTGTAACTTCTTAGGTAGGTCATTGAGCCTGAATTAGAAATTCTGGATTCGATTCTCTATCCCAAGGCTTCCTTCCCCCTCTGATTTAAGTGCACTTGGCACTGAGTTGCCTATTCTAGATCTCATTTGAGTGGCTTCCCTTAAAGGTTTCCTTTTGTGCAGAAAGGAAGACAGGCCTTAAACTTTCTGTCCTGCTATTTAGGCTATTCTCCTGCCAGTTGGACTAAGTATTGCAACTTGCAACATTCTAACCAGCTTATTGAATAAAAAGCAGACGGTGGCACCTTATCCTCCAAGATCCAAGGTACAGAAAAAACAAGATCTGCTCAGCTTTTTGTTTTGTTTTGGTTTTTAAGTAATAATGGGCAAACACACTTTCAGGAGGGTATTTTGGACTCAGGAACCAGTTTGCATAGAACCCAACAACATGGAACGCAGGCAGGGAATTAATTTATCTATGCATGAAATTTTCTGTGATGGATTCTGTGCTACTCCCTAAGCACAGTATGGGTTGTTGGATCCTCCCCTCACTCCCTTTTCCACATGAAGACCCTAGTTCTCCTTGGCTACTCTGTCAGGACTTAATACTGAACCCCGGATTCTGCTGTGGAGGTCAACTGAATACAGGTCTTGAAGCAGCTCAGTTTGTAGTGTTCAAGTCCTTTACTGGCTCTAGCTCCTCGTTGGGATGTACATATATATCTCAGTGCAAATCCATGTTTTTTCATCACCTGAAACCAAGTCCTTGCTGCAGAATAATTAGTTGTGTCTTAAGGAAAGCAATTAAGATTAAATGAGAATTTCAAACTATTGGTAGTCTCATGCACATCTTTCTGTAAAGAACCCCTTCCATATGAATTTTCTTTTAGTCTTCTGGTTTGGAGCTTCATAATGGCTTAGATCACCAGTGAACTGAGGTTAAAGACAACCACAGTTATGTAAGGAAACCTTTCCTTACAGGAAGTAATGATAGTTATAAAATACCTACCAAAGAAAACATGTTATTTGTTGCATTTAGATACATAAAGGAACAACAGAGAAACCTGACAAATGCCAGTTGTAACTTTTACATGGTGATAGAGTCATAGAGTGGTCACTAAGTAAAAATTAATATTGATCAACCTAAATAAAATGGTGCCAGAACTATTACTATCTCACTAAAAAGGAAAATACATTATCTTTTATATGATGTTTACCATGCAGCTTCCAGATCACTGTAAAAAAACAAAACAAAACAAAACAAAACACCTCCCAAAGATTGTCATTTAATTTAGCTTCCTTATCAGAGGATATTACTTCCAGGAACCACCAGTCACAGGAGGTGTTTTCTGTGGTTTGTCTGAGGAGACCTGTGAAGAGGCCTCGGTTAGGAAGAATCTTAAATCTAATCTATGTAACCCTTACAATTACATTTACAGCATGTCTCATCTGTTTATTAGTACCCTGATCATTTAATCTTTATCTATCAAATTAATGTTCAGTACAGAATTGACCTAAGCTGGGTATAATATGTATTTCATGCTAGAATTTATTTACAGTACAGTTTTCTTAAAATGACTGTTACTGTAGTGATATCTTTGCACTGAGAAAATAAACTGTGTAAAGGGAGTAAGGAATGCTTAACTGAAAATTTTTCTTTGTTTAAATGGACGAAGTAACAGCTGGCCACAACAGCTGCCAGTGCTCTACTTTTTGGGCAGATGTATTTTCCATGTAATTTTGAGTTCACAAAGACCAGATGCTTCCCGTGGTTGCTCTAACCAGTTTCCCCATGTTCAGTATTCTGTGATTTGCTTTGAACTAAGGCTTTTGTTCTTCTCTTGAATCTTCCATGATTTGTATTTACAAAGTTGTCAGGCAAGGCAGAAGATATTAGGGTCAAAATTAGATTAATTTTGACCACACATCAGTCCTTTTGAAGTGTTTTCCTTCTAGTCTCAAAGGTAAAATTATCATACATGGTACTGTTTTTACATCTGCATAACGTGTGCATACCTTTTCAGAGAAGAATTAAAGCTACAAATATCAGTGTTTCCTCTAAACTTTTGTTAAAATTTTGAAATTAATTTGCTTTAGAAAGGTCCATGCTCCCCATTACATTCATATTGAAGAAAATTTGAGTATACCTATTTGCTCACATGAAAGTTGGACTACTTCCTAGAATTGTACTGGAAAAGAAAACAAACTACAGGATTGAGTTCTAAAATTTTCTGGGCCAAATCTTGATCTTGTGAAATGCTGAGTGTGCTGTCACTGATCCAGCAAAATAATTAGGCCCAGCAATTACAACAACTGTTTAGCCTCAGAGATGAGAGGGTGGTTTCATTGGATTCAGCTGGACAGTTCCAATGTTTAGCTCTGAGTCCAAAAGTAGTTGCTCTTCTGGAGTGAATCCAGAGCACTTAGGATATTGTTAGATAGACACTTAAATGAGCCACAGATTGATCTTGTCCTCACATTTAGGACTGTGCAACTCATTATTTTTCAGCATAGGCTGAAGTGATGACAGACAATCAAAGAGGGGTAATTGCAATGAACTCTCTATATTGCACATGTGATGGGACAAAAGGAGGAGCTGAGTTCCCAAAGTCTCTTGCCAGAGCCCTGGCATAGAGGTAGTTAAGCCAGAAAATGTCAGACCACACCCTTCTCAGTGAGAACAGCACCTTCATACAGAATTGTTTGGGCTGTGCTGAAAGAAGAATTAAGCACAGCCTTTTGCCTACATATCAAAGGAAGTAAAGATTAAACAGTTTATGATTTTGTGTGTGTGTTTGAGTCAATTACTCATTCTGTCCAAGAAACATACAGCATGTGCATCCTCAACTGTTAGTAATGTATCTATCTAGTCAGGAAGTAGAATAACAGGGAATAATTAAAATGCCTCAGATTTTAAATGTTTAATGGTCGTACCTGATGAAGTATACCTGATTCAAACTGTTCTTTAAGAAATATATTTGCACTGTTAAAATGGAGGCATTTGATTACTTAATCCTTGTGTGGAAAACATATATACAAATCCCCCAGCTTTTCCTCAAGTTATTTTTGTTTTTACTACATTGATGTATATCCTCAATCATTAAATGGGTTCTAGTGTATACACATAACTTGTATCCCTGTGACCTATGCATTGTATCTTGTTATTTTTAATTTCCTTTTATCTCCTAGAGGTGACAGGTTACACGTTTTGTACCTTGTACTATCTTCTTAGATTGGAGGAATGGGATATCTTATAATTTTAGTCAATTATTTCAGTAGTTCTTGGGATCTCAGGAACTATGTTGTTAAAGTTATATCCAAAGTCCGTCTAGTCAAACGTCTGTTCCTGACTGTGGACAGTACCAGACAGTGGACAGTACCAGACAGAATACAGAAAGCAAACTCCTAGTAGTAATCATGGAAGAAATCTGGCTTCCCCATGACAGATTTATGCTGGCCTTTAAAAATTACAAAATAATTACAATTCTTATACTCTACAATATCCAATTATCCAAAAAAAAACCCCCTATTTTCTCTTTCCAATTCCCTTGCCGCTTTCTATTGCTCTAACTTACACTTTCAGTTCATAGAATCATAGAATAATAGAATCACAGAATAGTTAGGGTTGAAAAGGACATTAAAGATCATCTAGTTCCAACCCCGCTGCCATGGGCAGGACCACCTCCTGCTAGACCAGGTTGCTCAAAACCTCTTGCAACCTGACCTTAAACACCTCCAGGGATGGGGCATCCACAACTTCTCTGGGCAACCTGTTCCAGTGGTTCACCACCCTCACAGTAAAAATTTTCTTCATAATATCTAATCTAAATCTAACATTTTTCATCTTAAAACTGTTACTCCTTGTCCTATCACTACACTCCCTGATAAAGAGTGCTTCCCCAAAAGAATGGTATATATCAAGATATTCCTTTCCCCCCCCCCCTTTTTTTTACTTTTGATCTCAAAGCATGTCCATATGTTAAGTATGTGCTGAGTAACAAAGGATTTGTGATCTTTGACTTTCCTTTGGTGACCTTTCTCAAGGGCACGCACACTAAAGTCTCCTGATTACCCTCCTGTACCATTGTATCCTATAGTTCTTGTAACACCTCTTTGAGTATTTCCTAGGAATTGTATTTTTCCACATTTCACATCTCTCTTCATCGATGCTTTTCTTATTTCATAATTACTCTCATGATCATACTGAACATTGTGACAAATTAAATCTCTTTGGAGAAACTGGTTCATAGAAAAGAATGGAATGATGAGACATCCACATTATGTGAAGCAACATATCAATGCCAAGTTTAAACACATTTGTGGGGTTTTTTTAAGATGCTCTTTTTATTTGGCTTTTTTATATTATATATATTT
>NW_010139784.1:27494-35897 GCF_000699245.1 Pterocles gutturalis | reverse complement strand
CAGTCCTCAGGCACCTCCCCAGTTCCCCATGACTTACCAGCTAACAGGCAGTACAACTTCGGCATGCCTCCTATAATACATGGGATAATTGCTGTATAGGCAGTTACGGCTTCATCTGCAAGACTAGGAAAGTAGAACTAACAAAAAGGAAAGATCTGGGTTTACTCCCTGCTTCATCTGGTGTGGTGGTCAGACACCTCACTTGAAGCAAAAACTGGTCCAAAGAAATAACTATGGACAACCCACCCCTATGTGCATATGATAGATTTCTACTTTACATAAACTAAATTATTAGGCTTCATTGTTAACTTCTTTATTTGAATTCTCCTCAGATGGTCTTGATCCAATATACATTTATCCTGATGGATAGCGTTGAGTAAGTACACAAGGGTCTCAATGGTTGAGACCATGTAATCTAACAAAACAAGAACTTAAACACACTTTGCAAATTAATTTAATATTCAAAGCAGTGTCTATTAGTGCTTCCACAGCATCGTTATTCTCCATCTCTGAATTGTGAAGGCTATTCGATTGCACAAGACTTGGCAATTACTGCTTATAAAGACTAATTATTTTAATCTATTTCCATGTTTTTTTTCAATTAAGTATCATTAGAATACAGAATAGCTTTCATATTCCTTTAATGTTTAATTTAGTAAACATTCCCTTTGGAAAGAGCATGGCTGCGGTTTGCATGCTAAATACTTGGAAACGATGAACGGAAGTCACCTAGAATACAAAGGCAGAAAATAACCCTCGATAGCAGACAGATCCAGTGTATCTGTTCTTTCAAGGAGGCATTTCATTTTCCACATAAAACATCACTATTGGAGCTGAACTTTACTGAACCGTATTATGTTAATCTAAAAAAACAAAAAAAAAGTGGAAGAAAAACTTTCCTTGATCCCTGGCAAGGTGAGGCACAGAAGCGGGCAGGGCGACGGAGCCTGAGCCGTGCTGGGGAGCGTTGCCTGGGATTTCCCACGCTGCCAGGCTCACCACCACAGCAGCTGCTGCTGGATGCCTGTTCTCCACTGGGGTGGACAAGGTAAATGAAATTAAAAGCTTTTTGGAGGGAGCGGGTTAGCCTGGTTGCCACAAACCATTTTGGTGTCTGCAGACAGAGCCCATAGATGGTAATACTTAAAGGGGGAAAAACATGTTGGAGCAATGAGAGAGGTGGAGTCAATATCTGCAAAGGTATGATCCGCTGTTGAGAACTGCTATCCAAGGGTAATCATGGTTTTACCAGCCAAGGTCTCATAATATCTAAAGGGAAATGTTTCGTTTGTACTTCACTGTCTTGCTATGCCTCCTGATAAGACTTGCATGGCTTCATTAACTTTGATCTCTGCTTTTGGAAGAGCTTCACGTTTATGTTTTCTTCCACTTCTCCTCCACCCCTACCCCTTAGCACATCCTGGCATTTTTTTCTTTGAGTTATATCAAAATACTTTTGCCAAAACACAAAGCACGTCTCCTGTCTTGAAGCGAGAGCGAGCTGCCTAATTGTTTGCAGGCATGCTACTCATTTGCTTCTTCTAATTAAAAAAAAAAATAATACTGCCATAATTCAGGGGAACAAAATTAGCTAAACATCTTAAGTCCCCAGCAAAGGAGTGTCAGCTGTCCCTCTTACTTTATAGAAACTGAGATACTGGCGCATAGGTCAACTCCTGAGATTACTTGTCAAAATAACGTCAAATCTGTAACACCCCAGCCAGACAAGGCATAAATTTGGTCCAGAATAAAGAAAAAAAACCCAAACAAATTCAGTTGTAAGAGCTTTCTCTAACAGCTTGCTGTGGAACTGTGATATTTTTTTCAGTCTAGGCTCAGAGCAAGATAACAATTCCCTTCTTAATTGAGGAAATAAGTCCTACATTATTTAGCTTTGAAATTTAAGGAAAGCTGTAAAGTAATCATTTAATTAGAACTCTAAGGAAGGTGAGAGGATGACTGACTGCATGACTTGGCTCCGATAGTATCACCAAATTACTCTTTAAAGAGTGCCTTTAGCAAGGCTGGGCTCTCATGACGTAATGATGCCCGTATGTTTTATTCATGAGATTATCATGACTTTCCTGTAACAACATGTGAAAATTGTGCTGTTGCCACTAGGCGTATGGCCCACGTAAACTCGGTAGGATTTTGGCAATATACCAGTGAAAACAATCTCAGTGTATGAATTAACACCAATGTGTGACCTAAATACAGTAACAGGATTTTAAAAGCAAAGGCTTTGAACCAGGCTTATCACCCAAAAGGCCCCAGCAGATTAATTTGAGGAGGACGGCAGAGGCGCAGAAAGGCTGCATTTCTTTGCCTGGGCCGGAGCCAGATCTTGGAAAGGTGACAGAAGGAGAAATTGCAGTGAAACAGCAGGATGAGAAGTCACAAGGAAAGATCAAATTTCAAAATGTCCAACTTGACAGGACGCTGTGGGCATGACAGATCCTAATTTGTCTTAGGAAGTTTAGTATAATTACTTGGCAGTATATATATGCAAAGTATCTTAGCATATATTCTTACCTTCATCCATCCTGTTTCCCCTCCCTCATTCCATCAACTCCTTTATTTGCTAAATCCACCAGCACTTTCATTTGCTACAGGACACTTTTTGCCCTAAATGGCACTGACCCAAGAACATCAGCAAAAATTAACCTTGTCCAAATGTCAGTGAGAAATGCAAACGTTTCTTCCCCAAAGGAAACAAATTCTGACCTGGTCTTCACCTGGGGAAGTTTTAGCCTTTTCTGACCAGGATTATATTCACTGCTGTCCCCGACACACTGCTGCAGATACTCAGCCTCCAAAAGACTCCTTGGATTTTCTGTTTCTCAGCCAGCTGTGGTGTGGGCAGTGTTTGCCCAGGAGCTGTGAGGACAAACTCACTCCAGCAGGCAACTACCAGAATTTGTATTCTCTTGGATTCACGGATCTGAAATAATAAGATGTTTAAAAGAAAAGAAAGAGAAGAAAAAGAAAAGAATGAAAACTGTTCTTGATTGAGGCCTAACACAAGGAAAATTAGGAGCAACTCCATAGAATGTATTGGTATAAACCCCCATAGCTCTGTGTATTTAATGCGCTAATAATGGTATTTCAGACAAATGTTGCAGACAAATATATATTTTAAAAGAGAGAAGTTATTCTGAAAAGGGATGTGGAACCATAATGTCAATATAGCATCATAGATGTTGCCCTGATCCTTCTTACTGTGCTGCTCATGTATTGAATTTGGCAAGTGGCTGTTATTTCTAGAAAAATGATGAAATACTGTCAGAGTAATATCCCCGATTGTGAACATCTCTCACACCCATTATTTTTTTTCTCCAGCTATGTAATTTTAGGTTCTGGGGTCCACTCCTATACATCAATCACCTACAATTGCCATTGACTTCAATTTACTCCTTTTAGACACAGCAAGAAGATATAGGTGATAATGCACAGCTACTGGTTTGAGTTATTTATGTAACTGTTTTAAAAACTTACTCTTGAGCAAGGACCTCATAGATCACACAGCACATTGATGACCATTTCCTTCTATTCATTTAATCTCTCCTGCATCGTAGTTGTTTTTTCCCTGGAAATCATTAAGGCTTGATTTCAGCAGGGATACATAGCTATTTTTGTAAACCTCCACAGGGAAGATCACACACTAGTTTCCAGAGCGTTTGATCGTGAAAATTGCAGGCCTCAGGTAATCGTTGAACCCACTAGTTTAATAACATTACTACCTCAGTCTTGAATCACTAGAAATACTATAAAACATATTATTATACTCTGCTACTACAAGCTGGAAAACAAACAAGGCAACTGAGAAGAAAACAAGTGTCAAAAATCATTCTGCTGGTCAAGAAACCATTTTTTAATGCTTTATGTAATTATTTTAAAAGCTTAAGCATCCTTTCTCACAGTGTTTCTGCCTGCAGTTTTAAGGGCTTTTACACTATCGTGTTGCTTCAACAGACAAGTTAAATTGGCCAACTGAGTGAATAGCATCACCTGCTCTTCAGCTGTAGGAGATAATAAGGACAAGATAAATGACTGGATAAAAAAAGTGGGGGAGAGATGAATATTGTGGCTCGTGGCGTTTGACTGGTATTATTGCCACTAGCAGCAATAACAAAAATGCATCTGAATATCTTAAATTAATTTCATCTCTCCAGAATACATACACTTAAAAATAATAGAAATCTTAAAACCTGTTTTTCTCAATATTAAAAAAATCCAGAAAAAAATGCATTCAGCCATAATATACACTTTATTTTGCAGATTTTAGTACAGTACCCCAGCAGTAATGGATTTTTCAGAATTGAATATTGATGCTGAAAACCAGCATCCCGAAATATCGGGTAACTGCCCTTTATATATATTTACACACACAGAGGCAGCACAGGTGAACAACCACTCCCCATGTTGTGTTTAGAGGCAACAGCTTGAACAACATAGTTCTAAAATTAGAACAAAGAGTTTTTCAGTCTCTACATGGTTCTTGTGTAGGGAGAGAGAGACGAGAGGAGTAAGGAAGAAGCCCGACCAGTTGCTAAAGCAAAAGAAGCAGTGAATCCTCACCAATTTATTTGTGCTGCTTACAGGACAGTCTTCCTCTTGTGCAAGATATGGGCTGTGGCTTGGACCCAACAAGAAACAGACCTCACAGAGTAACCAGTCTTCAGCTCTGGAATATGAAACTGTTTACATTCTAATATGGGGAAGGAACCATAGTTTAGACCTTTACAGGAAAGATGTTTTGTACTAGGGCGTCCAGGCTGCCTTGCAGTGCTGAAGCCCCAGAGGTGTCCGGGGGTCCCGGGCTCCTCTGGCCAGTTGTGACTTGACACTGGAGAACACCGCAGTGCTACCTCAGGCACGTGGGGTTGCGGAGCAGTAGAAGGGCTGCAGTGCCACACTGCCACTGCCAGTCTTACAAGCGGGGCAGTGGCAGGGGCATTGCTCTCATTTTGAGAAGTGGCAGAGAGAAGATCCCCACCCCACCAGCTGGAATAGCAGCCTGTGTTATTTCTGTTGCTTTCTCCACACATATAATTTATACAATTACAGGAGAGAGGATGATCTTCCCCCCTGCTTTCTAGCCCTTCATCACTAGATGAAAACACAGCCTGGGGGCCCTGATTCACTCCTAACTGATGCCATTTTGTTTTGAAATGAACTCACTGGGGAGCCAGGAGATCTGCTCAGGGTCTGAAACAGCTTTGGGTGTCACTTCCCAGGGCAACACCACAGGAAGTGCTGAACCTGATCAGAGAGCTACTGTGATGCCCAATTACCTCACAGGTAGTATTTATTTATGTATTAGAAACTTACTAATCATTTTACTAATTATTGAAATCTGGGACAGTAACAGTGTCAGATTCTTTTTGGTGTGTACAATCCTGTTTTGCAAATCACTTTATAATCTGAAAAAAAATTCAATTCATCAATTTATAAATCCATTTATAAAAATACATTCAAGGATCGCTGCTCTACTCTTTTTTTCTTGCTTCTTCTCATGGCTTGATTCTCAAGTGCTTTACGGCAAAAAAGCTCTACCAAGGACTAGTGTGAACCACTGGTGATCCTTCACCATAGTTTCAAGACCACTGACAAATTAAAAATAAAGCTCATTGCACAGACTCGAATCACAGCAGTAAACACTAATATTGTTATGAAGAAGTTACATCAAAAGCAAAAAGAAGTGATTTGACCCCTCAGCTAACAGTACCTGCTCTAGATACTCAGCCCAATTTGTAAAATTACATTTGAAAGCAAATGTAAAGGAAAATATAGTGTCTTTCTTCATGAATACTCACTTATCATGCTTCCTTTAATCTAAGTAGATGAGTGTACAAATCACATGAATGATTCAAGAGTTAATAAGATGAACTGTCACCATGAAAAGTATTAATATACTTCATAATAAATGCAGATTCTCATTTTTAGTTTTTGACTGAAGTTATAACTTTTAAAATTGTAGAACTTTTCACCCCAGTGTTTCACTAGAAAACTAATAGCAGCTCCAGGCTGGCCTCTTTCTAAGCAGCAGTATGTGCACATAGATTGAAGAGACATTCAGCATTTATGTTACAGGTACCCTTACAGAACAGCTCTTGCATGCTCAACAGCACAGTGTCTATCAGCCATGGCTCTCAAGTTTTCTTTGACATATAATACCCCAGAGAGCAGAAGCTGAGGTTGCAAACTGGTTTGTATACGGCCACTAGCACCCTGGATGCCAGTCTGGAAGCCCCCACGTCGAAGCTCTTCTGCCACCAGTCTGCATTTCTTCTGTGTACTGGCAAGACCTCAGAAAGCAAATTAGTATATGGCAAAGGAAACAATGGTGGAATATTTTGAGGCTCTGGAAACCACTCCTTCATTCAGTATTACACCCTCCTTCAGAAAACACCTCAGATCAAACTACCATACATGTATTTTTAAATTAGTCATATTTTTGCTGGGAGTAAAAAAAGCTAAGAGCCAAGTTAGATTCATAAATGAAAATTTATTTCACCTTTGTACATGCTATACAGGTCATGCAAGTACAGAAATCTACAGGTTATACAATGACACCATAATAAAATATAATGTGACATTTGTCAAACACAATGTATCACAACAAAACAAACTGTTTTTGTTTGCTTATTATTTAGGAAATAGATGAAGGACTAATTTGGAAGACACAGTACCATGCTACAGCTTACTGCACTGTCAAAAGAAAGTATTTCTGTGAACTACACTAACATAAATAGAGCTGGATTGTTGCAGGTATGATTTCTTTATACATCGCACATAATGTCATTGGTTACTTTCCCGTTGCTGGCTTTAAGGAGCACAAGAACGGGGCTACAACTGAGCTCAAGCTACGCTGTGAACTCCCTTAATATGTGGAAAAAAAACCCCAAACAAAAAGAACCCCATCCCCCCCAAGGTTATAACTTCTTTTGTGTTAGTGTCCAAAAAGTTGCATTTCCATATTTATTCGTATAAGGAACTGGACAAAAGTGTCCTCAAAGCAGCACATGATCTAGCATAAAGTCATCATAGGTTATCAACAGAAATAAAGTTAACACTCTATGGCACATCATGTCTAGACATTATACAAACAAAAAGAACCCCATCCCCCCCAAGGTTATAACTTCTTTTGTGTTAGTGTCCAAAAAGTTGCATTTCCATATTTATTCGTATAAGGAACTGGACAAAAGTGTCCTCAAAGCAGCACATGATCTAGCATAAAGTCATCATAGGTTATCAACAGAAATAAAGTTAACACTGTATGGCACATCATGTCTAGACATTATACATCTTGATGTGAATTTTTCCATACAGATGCTTATAGAACATCAAGGGGGCCAGCAGTGTTCCCCGCATGTGTCTCAGCCTTCGTGTTTCTGCTGCAACATTCGCATATTGTTTTGCTGCTGACTAAATCTGGTTTGTTGAGCCTATAAGATGACAAAATACATCTCTGCATGATTGAAAGCCTGCTGGTATTAATCAAGTGTCTGTATCTTCAAAGATTAACACATTACCTCACCCCCCCAACCACTCGCTTGGATCTACTACAGCTATACTATATGTATATATATATATATAAAGGGATTATACCAGGCATTTTGCCTACTATGTTCACAGGTGTTACACAAGTATGTTTTTAAACACATAAATTGATAGTCAGTCCCGGACTAATTAATATTAACCAGTAAGTGCCACTAGTGACTAAAGTGTCAACATAACCAATACAGGAAAACTCGCACACTCCACAGTCAGTAAGAAGGCTCTTTTGATTCCAGCAGCTGCATAATTTTCAAGCCTTTTCAGCTTTAGATTTGAATTATACACCTGCATAAAAATTTCCAGTAACTCCTTAAAGACAAAAAAACATAGGCACAAAACTAAAGTACAGAATATTATTTCATTTCAATGTACTGTGGGCAAACCTCATCATTATTTACAACAAAAAGGTTTCTAAATACATGTATGATGAAGCTTAAGGAAGAGTAATTTCAAAATAAAATGCACAGGTAAAAATCACAGTGAAGTGTTGAGATGAATTTTAAATTAAAAGAAGAAATAAGTGCTTTATTAGCAGCTAAAGCTCAAATTCTAATGCACACTCAGTCCTCCATGAAATCATCAAGGCTCTAGATCACCAGTTTCTGCTGAAAGCAGCCAGTTATTCAACATATTCCCTGGGAAGACAAAGTTATATTCAGCTCTGATTATTTGAAATCCAGTGTTCAAGGACTGCAGAAGCTTTTTCAAGTGACAAGCTCATATTTTACTGCCAGGAGCATCACGGAGATATATATCCTCCACAAATTGCTACCTCTGTCAATTAAAAAAAGAGAAAGAAGAATATCAATTCAGCTATGCAAGTTAGATGACCTCAGTTTTGTA
>NW_010139784.1:19503-27463 GCF_000699245.1 Pterocles gutturalis | reverse complement strand
ACTCTTTCAAAAAAAAAAAAAATCACCTGTGCTTTTTTTCTGAAACTGTCACTAAAGCCTATTATGCTTTTTTCATATTGTTTGCAGGCTTTCCAGGATAAGTGATTCTGCACCGTGCTGCAGGTACTCGCAGCAGCAGAAGAGAGAGCAGCAGTGATAACTACCATATTCTAGGCTAGCCCCACTTTTAACTGTTTTCTTCATGCAAATAGGCTCCAAAGACTAACAGAAAAGGTATTGTATCAATGAAGGAAAAAAGCAACTCTTTTCACTACATTCTGAATGGATAAAGAACATGTTTCCATTTACCAGATACTTTTGGTTGCTATGATACGCTCAGTTTGCATATGATGCCAATTTACAAAGAGCTCCAAATATGAAAGATTATGCTGAATTTAGGTATCTAGGAATCCAGCTTTCTTCCTCTCTCCACATATGCTGTTTACAACCTCTCTGTTTTTCTAGGAAGCTCCTAAGTAATCAGAGCAGTTTATCATATCTCGGATGTTTATCACAATACAGTACCTTTATCTGTTCTGCTGAAAAGCGAGGTTGTCAACAGATAGAATTAAGTGTATTTTCCTGTCCTGGACTGTTAAATCCCTCAATCAAGTTTTTATTACAGTCATCTAGACTAATGGTATCACTGGACATCTTGGAGTACGTAGCTTGGCCTGTGAAATCCAATAGATCTTCAAGAGCCTTGGCATTACTTGTCCCATTTTGGTCCAAAGAAACACCGGGCATGAGTTCATTCATGGGTGAATATTCGGGGATAGAGATAAGTTCTTCTTTTGAAACTGGGCTATACAAAAGACAAACAAAAGGAAGATGCAGAATAAGAGGTGTGTAACTTTTCATTAAGCAAAAACCAAATTAATCTTCTGACTCTCCAAAAACTGCTCCTTATTTTAAGGCCTGCTGTAGCAAGAATACGTCCCAATGCAAACAAAAAGAGGTTACTCTTTTTAGGATGGAGGGTCATACCTACTCTATATTCCTTAAAGATTAACGTTTGTGGTAGCTGTGTGATGTGAACACTCATCTCCTAAAAACAAATTCCTGCTAGTTTACTTCCAACTCATTATTTCAGTTCCTACACCATTCCCTTACTTAAATGTTAATTGCATCTTGCAAATTATTGTCCTGACCCTGCAAACATTTGCTTAAAGCACTCAGATTTACTTCACAACTTAAAAAGTGCTGCAACCAGCTGATGCTTTGCTGAGACTAAGAAGGCTAGTAGTGCATTTCCGTTTGGAGAAGAGGTGGCAGAGGAAGGACTTCAGAAAGATTCCTAAAACCATGACTGGGAGGTGGGTAAGTTGAAGGCAAAACTATTGTGCGTCAAATCCTGCAACAAAAAAGCTAGGGGATGCCCAACACCACTAGTAAGAGACTGGGTTTAACACAGATCCAAGAATATAATTTACCTAGTGAGACCGTACTGTGGAACTTGCTGCCAGATGAGGCCCGGGATGCAAATGTTATCAGCAGGTTGAAAAAGGAGTTGGATAAACTCATGGGCACCAGGTCTATCAGTGGATATTTCAAAGGGCCAGGGAGAGTTTTACCCTCTGACACCCCTAATGTAACACTCCTCTATGGTCTTGGATTGCACGAAGTGGTGGGCTGAAGTGTTCTCCTTAACTAGTTTTTCTTACTGATACTCTCAGAGACCAAATAATGGTCTAGATGGACTTCTGGTCTGTCCCCATAGGGCATTTCTTATTTATTTATGCAGATTTACTGGAAATACTGAAACAGTGCAAAAGGTTAAGTTGGCTTGCCGATTAAGGAAGCACAGTATAAAAAGTCCATGTTTAAAATTCAGAGCTAGCTTCCTCATGGCAGCCTTAAATTATCAACTTCCTTCTTTCCTCCAGCACTTTCCATCAAAATCCCACAGTATTTAATATACAAAGTTATTCAGTGATTTCCACACATTTGTTCCAGTTAAGTACTTAAAAGTCTAGATTATTTTCTTTATTCTGTTCGTATGGAGGAAGTAAAGCTCATGCATCATAGCTACACAGTCTTGACACAAATTAAAAAGTGACATCTGACAATATCTACAGTAACTACTTTCACAGAACAATCTGAAAGGTTTGGGCAAACTTGTATGGAATCTGTAAGTAATGACTGTAGAAGGATTTCAGAACCCTTCCCTCTGCCAAATATGTGAGAGTGAGATGAGGTTCTGCTGACTCTTGTCTGAAACAACCAATTTGCATCTTGGCAGGAGCAGAGTACACCACAGTAGACACCTGACTGCCCGCAGTAGGGTAGGTGAGAAGTAAAGCAGTAAAGTCCTAACAAATGAAATGGAAAACTTTGTGTGTGTCTCGTATGAATTCTGCAATTTCTGTTGGTAGATATGGTCTGTACCTCACATCCATGGACTGAACCTCATCTGCCGAATCTTCCATGCTGGTAGATTTCCCATCAACAGCTTCCAGCTGAATAAGTCCTGGAGCTGACTTGAGTCCATTAGCAACTACATCTTGGGAAGGAATTACAGACGCAGGACTTTCTAAGCTTTTATTTTTCAAGCAGGTTGCAAATCCATTGATCTCTATAGAGGAAGGTTAGAAATTATGACAGTAGCAACTTCCTTGTTGAAATAATTTTTTAAAAAAATCACAAATGCTTTTAAGTTATAGATCGAGTAGAAAGGAAGACTGACAATGCAGTAGGACTCAGCTTCATCTACAACTCATCATACTATACTGTCAATCTTCTTCTCCACTCTAAAATTGGTCTTTATGCTACATCTTTTAAATTTGAGGAAACAGGAAGAGAATGTATTATCTTTTATATCATGAATGTGTTGTATGACATGTACTAAAAGCCTTAGCCTGGAGAAGTTAAAATACAGATAAATGCCAGATATGTATATTTTCTTTAATAATTCTTTAAATACATATGGTTTTTTTGTCAAGTCAAATTAAAGATTTAGAGCAATGCTATAAAAAGCTTGTAAGCTTGGTTGTGTGCAAAAATTTTCTACCTACAAAATTTGAAGGTAAATTGCAGCAACAAAACTTACTGGCAGATTGGAACTTCTCATTTACAGAAATATTATGTCAGGTACTAAAATGGAGAAGGAACTTTTCTGCTTCTGCTTACGTGGCAAAACAAAGCCAAGTCTCTAGTTCTAACATTTGTTACTGATGCAGATGTAGCTGTTCTTTTTGAGGTGAAAGTAAAGAACCCATGACAGATAATACACAGTGCTCTGAGATTACAAAACTCTGAAAAGAACTAACTGTGAAAACAGGTCAGAAAAATATGGCAGTTTTTACCTGTCTGGTTGAGAGCAAGGGCCTTTGGTTGCTTTTCCACATTCAAAGTTGATGGTACCTCCAGTTTTGGCTCTTCCTTCTGTAATAAATTAATGAGTCAACTGTATTAGATGAAGGACTGTAATCTTCATGGAACTGATTGGACCCTAGACTTGTGAGGCTGCCCAGGGCCATGGGGTGATCCAAGGTCATCGACAGCAAGAGAAGAATTTTTTTTCCTTTTTAATTAGGCATAGGATTTATTTCATTTTATTTTACTTCAAAAAGAAAACATTCTCTGAAAGTAACTGAAGAAACAGCTTCCTTTAGAAAACTTGGAACAGAAGTGAAAGCTTGACTCTCTGTCACTTCCTAGCTGGACACAATTGCCTTGCTCTCCATCCTACATTCCTGGCAGGCTTAACACGGAGAGTTCAGTAATTAATTCACTGGCTGGCACAAAGCAGAAGGTATATCACAGCAGCAAACATTAGAGCTCCAGCATCCAGAAATGGGCTCTTGGCACCTTGCTAGACAGTGAGGGAGGTTAAGTCTGCAACAGTTGCATCTCTGTCTCTGTAACAGTGGCACAGCAGTAACTGTGAGACAGCAACAGCCATTCTCAGTTGGAAATGCAACTAAAATTTGGGTGTAGAGTATACCTAAGTATAACTACCAACATGGAGCTACGCTAGAGTTTAATTTTCACATGAGTGATGAAACAAAAAACCCTGCAACCACACACAGTTTCATACCTTTATTTCTGGTGTTTCACTCCTCCTTGTTCTCTTCATTATCTCATCTATTCTCTAGAAATCAGAATAATTCAGAGGATGAGAAAGCAAACAATATTAAACACAAGAGACTGATAAGAGAGGAAAAAAGACAAAAAGAAAATTTTTTCTCTTCTGTCATGACATCATCGCTGCCTGTCTTGGAAAAGGAAGAATAAATAAGAAAAATAAAGAAAACAAAAGACAGAGTACCTGGGAGGTGGCTTTCACATATCAGATCTCACAGAACATTACTTTCTCGGTAGATGCAATTTAGAGACAAACATATTAGTATCAGATGTTTACAGTTATGAATTGTGCTCAGCTCTAGAACAAGATGTTTATTTAAAACCAACAACTATTATTTTGTTGCTTTTCCAACTATTTCCAAATAGTTCCTTTAAAAATAGTTAGGCTTTTTGGAATAGAAGAGTAAAATGAAATATCTGAAGTTATTCTTGCCAGTAATGCCTTACACATTTCCCCAAAATAATTTATTTTTCTTCTTTGTTCACGAAAAAAATCCCTCCCAACAAACCTTGTCTCTTTACACTACTATGAAAGGAAACTATTTCAGATTTAAAGACACGCTGGTTTTGCATGCTATCTGCAATATGGCTCCAGCTCAGTGATAAACAGTTAAAAATAACATATTGGAATAACATATATGGAAAGACGACCTTTTATAACCAGACAGGGGTTCTACAGCTCTGCAGTTGTTCTCTCTTTCCTACCTCAGTGTTGTAGATAAAGCTAGGTTATGTAGCTCCAGCCTTTTGCTTGTGCATTGGTGGCCAGACAGCCCTGCTGCCTCTGCATAATGCAAACAGAGACAAGCCAGGTGGGAGAAAACCTGTTTGTTAATCACAGTAACTTTCTGGATTAATGACACAGAGCTTTGCTGAATAAGTTTTAAAACAAAGTCACTCATGTTCCTCAATAGTCTGATGTCCTTGGTTGGGCAGCAATCAATGTTTACATGCCATTCCGTTTGTCTCAGGCATTTAACTCTGTGGGTAGAGGCTAATTCTGTGTTTGTTCAGTGCCTAGTAGAAAGTCATCTTGCCTTAGGCAATTCCACTTTGTTACAAATTTTGATGCCCACATTCCCCTAACATGCAAGTAGCCAATACTAAGTTAGGCATGAATATCTAACTGTAATCCCTCCAGATCATTATTTCTAGCTACTATTGGGTACTAACGGGGTTATGTATTTAAACAAGAAATTAAATAATTCTCTTAAATGAGACGCAAATATCTACCTTCTTCCGCTCCAGTCTTTCTTGCTCAATTTGCTGCATGATTTGTTCCCTTTCAAGGCGAAGTTGTTCAGCTGCCTCACGGGCTTTGATTTCTGCTTCTTCCCTCTAATCAAATGTGTAAAATACGATAGAGCCATTATTTATTTCAGGCAGGTTACCAGATGCTGTAAAGTACTTATTTATATAAATATATGTATTCATATGTATATGTACATAAAGTTTCATATTTGTGTTTGAGATGGTACCTGTTTCTCAAGTTTGGCTTGGAGCTCTTTTTCTTGCTTTTCTTTCAGCATTTTTTCTTCCTCAGCTCTTCTCCTGGCTTCCTCTTCTGCCTTTTTTCTAGCTGTTTCTTCTTCACGTTTTCTTTCCTCCTCCCTCTTACGAGCCTCTTCCTCTAGACGAAGTCTTTCTTCTTCTGCCTTTCTTTTCTGTTCTTCTCTTTCAAGCCTGCAAAAAAATATAACAGTATGTTTAAAAGGTTTCATCTCATTTAGCACGAATCCTGTTGGATGTATGACAGTAGCTGATAATATATGCATCAGTGCACATTTTCATGAAAAATGCCAAGATGCAGCAAAGACGTTGAGCACATGCTCAGAATTCAGGTTGCTGTCAAACTTCATTCCAATCTTATTTTCACTGCCTAAAGTAGTTCACAGAAATCAATTTCCCTTGAAAAACAGGTGTGATCAAATAAAAACAAAACATTTCCATTCTATTTTCAATTACAGCTTCAATAATAAAAAGTAAATTTCAGTAATAAAAAGATCCCTTTTTTTCTGTACTTCACATCCAGAATGCTGGTACCTATAAATGACCAAGTACTTTTTTCCTTTGTTTCAGCTGCAGATAAACAGATTGGATGAGCAGCAGCAAACAAAGTCCACAAAACACAGTCATACACTGGAAAAAGTGGGTCTAAATGACACCCATGTTGTTCCCTGGCCCACTCAAGGACATCATGCTCCTTTGTCAGCACATTCAAGAGCTGCTTTGACAACTGATCATTCTTATACTGCATATCAGGGACTGAGGAAATATTTCCATGGGGCCAAACTGGCAGTTGCTGGTGATCATCCTCACCCTTTCCCCCCCAGTGTTTTCAATAAGGACAAAGTTGAATTTAGACATGCAGAGTTAGTGACTTATTATTAGGAGCTTGAAGGAAGTTAATGATTTGTTGACATTTGCAACCAACATCCAGTGTGGAGAACAACCTAAAAGCTTGTTCCTAGAACAGACAGAATTTCGCTGCTTGGACTCAGCAACCTTCATTATGCCCATGCTCTTAAAGCCCTCAACTGCCTACAACAGAGCTGGGCAGGGAGATGAACTTCAGGTTAATTTGTTGGACAACACAAGCCTTGCTATTTAAGGCACATATTACTACTGTAAGGCTGTTTCTTCCACATGAACTAGCTCATTTAAAACTGCCTCAAGTATTTTTTTTTTTACAATGTAAAATATGTCCACATTGCAGTGTGCAGTACACTGCAGTGTGGACATACCTGAAGTATTTGGATGAGTAATAGTTTATTCAGGCTTCTCACAGAGGCCAAATGATTATTTTCTAACTTCACTAGTCATAAAGACTGCAAAAGGCACTATTGAATTAAGTATCTGAGTTGCAAGAAGTTAAAGCTTGCATGTAAGCTTCCCCCTTGATTCTAAAAATACCAGTTTCAAGCATGTTCAATGATACAGATTAAATTATTATGTAATAACTTTAGCAAATCAATAGAGATACCTCTCCCGTTCTTCTCTTTCCTGTCTCTCCCTTTCTTCTTGTTCTTTTTGCAGGCGGGCTTGTCTTCTTTTTTCAGCTAGAATTTTTGAAGCTTCTTCTGCATCAGTTGTTCCTGCCGTGAGCTTCCCTAGAAGAAGACGACCAAGAGTAGAAACTTAGGCAGGGAACAGAGAGCACCCAACACTTCCACACCTGCCTAGAGGCTAAAACAGGCGTGGCTCACCTGGTATAACACCTTTGCTTTTCAAAAGCATACCTCATAATTTTCAGCAGATAGAATATGGGATAGGGAAGGGCATCCCTGGATTTCACCATTTTCACATCCTCATTAACAAGCATTTTTCATACACGGGTAACCCTGGTGAAAACTATACATTTACTCGTTCCAGTATGTACCTTTACACATTCTCATAAGCCTATGACTGAGCAGCTTCATGAAAAGAGCAGGCCATCACTGTTTAAAAGCCTCAGGGACTCATGATATCTTGCAATATATACTTGCAGTAAGACTCACCTTCACTATTTTCAGTCTTTCCTGCAGCAGGCATGGGTTTCTCAGACACTGCGGGTTTCTCAGAAGCCACTTGGCCTGCCTCATCAGTGTGTACTCCTGTGGATTTTTGATGACTGACATTTTCTTTTTCCTTGTCTGCTTTCTTTTTAGGAGTTTCCTGATTGAGATTAGAAGTAGCACGATGCTTCACAGGAGAAGCTGGATATTGTTTGGCATTTTTAGGAGACTGAGGATAAGTCTTTGCAACTGTCCTGATGGAAAAACAAAAATCAAAACAGACCACTTATTATGCAACTTGGAATCAAGTTCTATCTTTACATATATCATTCTTTTTTGTCCCTGGCTACATAGTAATATCAGTCATTTTCAGCAGTTAA
>NW_010139784.1:0-19493 GCF_000699245.1 Pterocles gutturalis | reverse complement strand
AGGAATTGCCATGCAAGTGCAAATTGTTCCAGAAAATTCTCATTTAAAAAGACCAACCATACTGTCCACGTTGTAGGAAAGAGATAAGACACCACATACTACCTAAACCAAATAATTTTCATAATGCCATTTCATAACAATTTTGTCAACATTACTATATTCAATAGTCCATCTCAACATTTAAAGCAAAGCTATGGCTTCTTTCTCTCTGCAGCAATTACAATGAGTTGCAATGTCCTGCTTCATTTGAATACAGCCTTCTCAAACACCTTTTTGTAACAGTATCTGATTTTCTAACATAGCACCAAATATTACTACATACCAAAGTAAAGCTGGGCACCACAAAAAGAGACAGAACTGACCAACCCATTTTATAGTCGGCCCCAGTGTTTCAGTTAGTGCTTTAATCAGCACGAGCACAACAGACTCAAGGGTCAAAACTCAGCCCCTGTAACCTTTTACAAGGCTGCACTTGCGGTGACGGCAATGCACAGAAGCAATGCATCCAATGGCTCGTTTGGCTGTTGCATACTTTTTAGGTGAAACAATAACCTCGAAGTCAGTTCTGGAAAAGCATAAGGGAAAAGATACTTTATATTCACTGAAAATGGTGCACATTAAAGAGAACAGATAACAGATTACAAGGAAACAAACTATGCACAAACATCCTTCATTGCTTATGTAACATCAGTAACTAGCAGTAAATACTTCTAAAAGCATGAAAGGCTGGTCTGTGTGACTAAGTGGCATGAAAGTAAAGAGACTGCAAACTTAAAATAATGATTTATGTGGGTCCCATTAGAAGAAATAATTCTACATTAAAGTGAACATTACACATGTAGCTTTAGCCTTCCTCATGGATATGCAATTCTGATATAAATGTATTATCCCTTATCACTTTTTTCATCTATACAATTTAGAGTTTCATATACTATAACACGATTTCTGGACTACACACTCACTCTGGACTGAGTGGCAAGTTTCATACAGATCTAACTATCTAGATCTAGCTATTGTGTGGCCCAGAGACTATTATAACCAAAACAGCATTTGCATTACAGAGCAGACAATAAAAATTAAATGTTTTTCAATTCCCCCGCCCCGTTCATGAATTCAGGAGAAGAAAGGGTTCTTTTCCACCATATCGTGCTGCAATTGAAAGAGACTGAGACACCAGAACACAGGGAATTCATTCAGAGCTGGCCAGTTTATGGTGAAGAAAAGACTGCAGGGTATTGCTACACCCAGACTTTCTCACTTCCACTGAAGAGCCATCACAGACTCCAAAAGCCCTTGGGCAGGTGGAACAGTGGCACCCAACTAAATTTCAAGTTCAGCTCAGGTACCCTCTGCCTGCAGGCCCAGGAGCTCCCTGTCAGCTCAGGTCCTCGCCCTTGGTCCTTGCCTGAACTAAACTGTAGGCACGCCAGTTCCCAGTGTCCTAACCTGCTGATCCTGACCTGATGTCCTGGCTTGTCCTCACAACTGCCTCAGTAAGGCCTTTGCTTGCTGTCACTGGACTCTTGGCTGACCCTGGTCACCATCACCAGACCCCTCACCCAACCACTCACTCCCTCCCTCCCAGTGGGATGGGGGAGAGAATCAGAAGGGTAAAAGTAAGAAAACTCATGGTCTGAGATAAAGACAGTTTAATAGGTAAAGCAAAAGCCACACACGCAAGCAAAGCAAAACAAGGAATTCATTCACTGCTTCCCATCGGCAGGCAGGTGTTCAGCCATCTCCAGGAAAGCAGGGCTCCAGCACACATAATGGTTACTGGGGAAGACAAACACCATCCCTCCAAACATCCCCCCTTCCTTCTTCTCCCAGCTTTATATGCTGAGCATGACATCCTATGGCATGGAATATCCCTTTGGTCAGCTGGGTCAGCTGTCCCAGATGTGTCCCCTCCCAACTGCTTGTGCATCCTCACTGCTGGGGTGGGGTGCAAAGCAGAAAAGTCCTTGACTGTGTAAGCACTGCTCAGGAAAAGCTAAAACATCCCTGTGTTATCAACACTGTTTCCAGCACAAATCCAAACCATAGCCCCATACTAGCTACTATGAAGAAAACTAACTCTGTCCCAGCCAAAACCAGCACACCTGGTTGCTTCTTTTGTCTGCTGTGGGATGGGGTCCTGTGGGCAAGATCCCTGTCCTTGTCTGCCCTGCTGCCACCCACAGCTCCTGGCTCACCCTGCCTTGCAGGCCAGCCTGTCCTGCTGCTCCCTGACAGAAACAGGCTTTGGAAGATGCGGACAGATAAGTCTGTTTCCAACTCTTGTGAAAAAACAGCAATGGGAGAAGCCAATGAGATTGGCTGGTGTTGACCAAACCTGGTTGTAGCACTGGCTTTAGTTTTCTCTTTAGGATCTGGATGGATTCCCAGGTCCTCCTAAAGACAAAGGCAGAGATTTCAAGGCCACATATGTATGTCTCGTACGTGCCTCACCATTACAGTCATTTCCAACTGCATTTCATAAAAACATATCATGTAAATAAAGTGCAAATAAGCTTTTCTTATGCATGTCTGAAGGACAGAGGATGCTTCTTACTAATCAGACACTTCTTCAAAGCATAGTCCCTTCTTGCTGTCTTTAGTTTACATTTCCAACTTTACCACACATTCCCTGCTATGCTTTTTATTTAAATTGTTATGACAGGAGGAGCAAAACAGTCACGTAAGTAAGGCTGAGTAATTTTCAGTATTAGCATAGAAGTAATTGTTCTCTAATAAAGACATGACAATCAAGTTAAAGAAGTTGGTAGGAAGGAGTCTAGTCATGAGAGCTATGTATCTTGCACTGCATAGCAATTAGAGCAGACTGGCTGCACAACTTACCTGTTGGACTAGGAAACATGTGCCAAATCTATTGTTTAAGTAATGCACATTTGAACTTTTAGACCTACCAAAATTTTTTCTTATAGCTCTTTGGCCAGAAGAATAAGACACAAGCATGGCTTTGCTTCTTTTAAAGCAACTAAAAGGAAGGAGCATATAAAAGACAGATTACTGCAAGGATGACAACAGTGGAGTGTGAGGAGTGAAAAGCTGAGAAAGCCCATCAGGAATAAGTATCTTTTTTCAGAAGTTTTAAATCATTTATTGGATGCCAGTAGAAAGTATTAAATGAACACTGTTTTGCCCCATGTATTTAAAACATCTTGTCAACTTAGCATCTTGAACCATTCCTAGACACAGGCAGAACTGTTACTGGAAAGAAGACTCCTCCTAATAGCATTTAAATGATGCTACTTTTCACCAGGAAGGGCCAAATTTGATTGTGAAGACAGAAAAATGGGATTACGAAGGGAAAAATGTATAAACACACTTGTACAGGGGTCTGCTTAGGTTTAAAAAAAAAGTTTTATTTTTGCCTTGGAAGAAAAGGAAAGGGATGTAATGAAACTCTGGTAAGAATGTGGGAACACAGAAGTGTGCCTGATGAGGATCAGAGAATTAAGACAACAAATCACCAAAATCCAAAAAGTTAGTTGTCTGAAAGTTCACTCATCTCAGTCACTAGATTTTACAAGGGAATACAGAAGTACAGAAAGCATTTTCCTTCCTCCAGGAGGTCTTAGTTTTCTCACCTAACCATCCTGTGTTGACATGGGGGGGCAGCAGCGTGTAAGAAGCCCTTCTCATCATGACCCCTACATGCTCTGGTAAGAGCCTCTATCAAGGTCTGAGGATCCACTGGTCCCTAAATTACAATGGCTCTTATTTAATTAAAAAAGTGATAGTCCATACTGCAGAAGAATGTCTCAGGAAGAGCCCAGGAGGGGTTCTGAAATTGCTTTTGCTAAGCATAGAAAATAAAGTCCACGTAGCGCACGAGTCAGAGGTCACATCCAATTTTGTCCATACACAGCAAAAGAGAAAACAGCATCCTTTCTTGAAAAGCCAGGTACGTGACAGGTCATCAGTTACAGAAGAACAGAAGGCTAACTGTAAATCAAAAATCTGCAGCAATGCCAGAGTGGCATTATTTTTTTCCCCTGTCTCCCTACTAATTCAAAATACAGCTCTGTGTTTGAAACCACACCAAGGACTTGCATGTTCTCAAGCCTGGTTTCTGAGATTGCTCTGATCACAAGCTGTTCTGACATTTTTGCTCTGCTATCTGTGATAATTGTCTCAAAAGCAGTTTTCTTTCACTCTTAATTTTGATCTTTTCTAGCCAGAGACAGACTAATTTCCCTTTTACTTTTCTTAAAACAGCACAAACTCAGCATAGGTCTATAAAATAGTTATTTTGATAGCTGCATTAGTACAGATGTTCTCAAAATCTTGAATTGTCCCATTCTCTAGCTAGCTGCTGAAAAAAAACTCAAAATAGTCTTGATCCAACATTCTACCCATTGTTTTTATCTAAGGCAAAATAAGGATCAAAAGTAGTAAATGTGGCACATATCAAATAAAACTTAAAACTAGGTCACCGCAGCACCAAAGCAACTTCTTTGAGGAATTCACCGCAAGCAAACACCTTTCTAATAGGTTGCTTTAAAAACTTCTAAAAGTTTGGGATTTTTTGTACTATTCTAGCATCATATTTCATTGGTATTCTGTAATTTATCGAGCATACACATATCTGACACCAAAGTGTGTCCCAATAGCTGCAGTGGGATGCCGCCCAAAAGAACCACCAATTTACGTGTTCAGTTAGCAGAACTGTGAGCAAAGGACAGTGACACAGACTGGGAACTGGAAATGAACCAGGAACCACTCCCCACCAGCAGCACTGCAGTGCCTTTTCCCTTCCCATATGAAGTGATGCTTTGGCAAAATAAGGTAACACTGAGGCTTCTCAGAGCTTTCCATTTTTATTCACTGGCTTATACTATGGCTTACCTGAAGAAACTTAAAACTAAAACCTACTTCCTTGATTTGGTCAGGTCCCACTGACTTCAAAGGGACTATTTACCCAAAGACATGTGAAGGGCACAGGCTTTACTGCTTTGCCAATCTATAAGATAGGACACTTACATATTCTCAGAGGGATGCTGCAAGAATAAACCAATTAATGTATAGATCTTTGAAGAAAAAGCATAAAAAAAATTACCAAATATCCTGGTATTATTGATCTTGTGTAAGATCTGAGGAACAGGAGCACTTTACACAATTGGTATCCAATAACAATTGTAAAAATAAGAGAATTTCTCAATTAGCCTAGCTCTCTAATCTATTAACTTTCATCTTTGTCAACTGATCCACACTGGATTCAAAGCAATAGTTTTGGGGTTCTTTCTTCTGTGATGTTTCTTGATATATTTACCTTTTCAAACATCTTTAAGCTTTGAATTCCTTCCTTGCTTTTAATTATTGCTGAATACATTCCGCCCCACCCCCCCTTCTCCTTATTAGGTCCGTATTTGTTCACTAATTTTGTCTTGGACATTACAGTTTTGGGCTGATCTTTTTTGCTTTCTCAGTAAAATTTGCACCAAACATTTGTATTTTATTTACTGTGTTTTATTTAATTACTGCAAAACTATTCTGCCATCAACCGGTCCCTCTTTAGGTTGAGGTTTTATTGTCTTTTTTGAGCCCATTTCAGTTACTTTACTATGATAAAAAGAGCTTTTTAATTAATAAGTAATGAAACAACTATAAAAAGAGAAGCGACTACCACTCACAAACCAAGACGACAACAGTGAAGAACTAGTAACTAGAACACCACAAAGAAAACTTGAATGTCAATTCATGTACTTCTAAGAAGAAAAATGCATACAGATAATTCTCTTCTAAATCACTGGCCACACTTGATTCTTTCCTCAACAGCTTTCAAAGTCAAGGTACTATGCAGGATCAATAACTACTAATGCTGTACAATATGTATTCTTATTTATTCCAGGGTATTTCTTTGGCCACATGGTGTGCTGGAAGGAGAAAGAGTAAACTTGTAAAAGGTCATCAGGTTTGCAAGCAGAATGAATGTTTGTCTATATATTTAGTCACTTTAAAATTATACGTAAGTTTCACTGTTAATTTTAAATTAAAAGGTCAGATTATACAATCTAAAGGAAGGTTCCAAAAGCCTGACTGCCTGTATTTAAATTCACTGACCAGACAGATTGTTATCTGGCATTTGCATTGTATGAAGAACTTCATATATTTATATAATAATACAATAGGGTGATCAGGACACTTTTTAAAATTTTTAATTTCTGAGGGGACTTTTTAAGACTGCTGAAGCAGAACTGTCTCTCTGCAACCAGAAATAAATGTGGATTTAAACTCTATTTACTGTATCTCTCATAAGGTCAAGGAGGGTGTTCTAATTGGGCCATGTTAAGATTAAATGCTCAGCATTAACATTTCTAGCAGTGGTCAAAATCAGATTGTCTTAAGGAAGAGAAGGAGGAAAAAAAGAAAAAGGATAACTACTGTGCCTCACAATCACAGAGAAACCCACCAGTAGGCTTCTTAAATCCTTCGTGCAGCATCTGCTTCCTCCTCTAAAAACAGTGGTTTATATTCCTTATAGGCATGGAAACATTTTACTATAAAAAGGTTCTCATCATTTGCACCTCTGGGAATAAAAGTGTCTGTCTTTGCCTAACCTTTTATGGAAACTAGTGCTACAAATTACGACTGGGCACTTTTTTTTCATGAAGCACTAAACACCTTTTTTTTTTTTCACATAAGTTTTTACTTTTTCCCCCCAGATATCTCCATGATGAGCTATACTAACATTTTCAACATCCACCCATCAAGAAGTGCTTCAGTCTCAGCAATCCATTTCCCACCAATCATCTTGCTTAACTATGTCTCTTGGTATGTCTTTTATACTGGCTGAGTGAACTGAAAGACGCATTATGAACAGGGAATATCAGTACTTAAAGAATAACAGAAGTTTTTATAGCTCAAACTTTTCTCTGTACATTTTGGAGTGTAACTAGACAATGATATGCTCAAAATTCTAATGAAAAAAGCTGATTGTCATTAACATTTCATCTTATTCCATTCTTCACAAAATTTATGTAGTTCAGAATCTGGAAGTCTGAGAATGCCCAGAATTGGTTGGTTTCCTGCATTTTTTGTAATACCAGATTCACACACAAAATCATCCAGTGTTAAAGGGCTATGAACTCGGAGCTGAAACAGAAGAGGAACACCAGCTAGTTTTTGAAGCAGAAGAAATTTGTCAGAAAGGGGATCACCGAGACTGGTTCAGAATATGTCCAGATTCAGAATAAATAAACAAACAAAATCAGAGAAGAGGAGATCATTTTCAAGACAGAAGCGAGACCCATGAACAGGGTCTAGGGGAAAGGCAAAGCAAAACAAACAAAACAAATGAGACAACATCTGTAGACTACGACTGCTTTAACATACTTCTGCATTTGAGCCAGACTTAACAGCTGTGGTACAGGGATTACAGTTTTGAGTGCCTGCAAAAGACAACTAAGGAACACAACTCAGTTGCTAGTAAGCCAAAATTTGCTACAGGTCCACAACTCCGCATTAAAAAAAATAAACACCACAACAACAAAAAGCAACAAACCCACAGAGGTCCGCAAATAAGCAAAGATTAAAATTGACGGTTTAGATGACACATAGTTAAGTATATTTATGGAACCAGATGGTCAAGCCAGGAATAGGAAATGAGTACTTTAAATGCTGGAATATCTAGTTAGTATTCATGTTCTGTGCATTTCTTCACATTAGGCAGTTTCTTCAAATCCAAACAAAACAAAAGCATGTTTAAAAGTAAACGTTAAATAAAATGGTGCATTTCATAATTCATGTGAAATTATAATTTCAAAAGATTGAGAGAAGGCAGAGAAGTGTCTCTAGTGACCACTAACACAATTTTACATGCATTATATCTGTTCATCTATATCCCTCTCTCCATCTGTTATGTGCATGTGTAACTACATGCAGATGTATAACTAAAATTAACTAGATTGTACGCAACACTTCAAAGCAAGTTCTTCAAGAATCTATGTCTCCTTTATATGTAACAAGAAGCTCACATCATATCAGACCACTAATAAGAAAGGCATACTTAGGTGTTGCAGGTGATGCAGATCGTCTGGACATGGCAGCAGGAGAATCAGACCTTCTCAGAGGAGATCCCATACCAGATGATGAACCAGGTGTTGTAGGTCGCCTCTCTTTCTTTATCTTCTCAGTCTAGAAACACAGCTCATTTTAGTTTCCGTAATTAGGAAAAACACATCAAAAATATATTTGATAGTTTTATTAACGTGATGGCATATAAACAGATTTGTGTAACGTACATTTAAGATAAAAGTTTTTTAAACACCAGCTCACAACTGAGGTGAACAGCTTATTTCATTTTATATAGACATTAAAAAAAAATCATGTCTTGCCTAATATACAAGTTGCAGATAAGTAACACCACATCAGAGTCTCTCTAAGAGTTCTTGGGAGGGGCACTGTGGGTGAAGTTTTCAAAATCACCTATATGCTCCTGCAACACCTCCTAAGACATGGTCAGTAGTGCACCCAGGCATCTCACAGCAATGCTGCTGGAGGTAACACCATGAGTCACACCTAAGACAAACACTACACAAATCTTTATCTTCCAGCTTTGGTCCTCTCGCTTGCATCTAATTTAGATGGCATGAATCCCCCTACTATTAACTATCACAAGACACGGGATCTTTAGTGAATTTTACAGCCCTAACAAGTTTTTTAAAACATGCCTTTTGTTGTGTAGACTCAGTGAAGGTGAACAACTCACCTTTGCTTTTCTGGCAACTACAGTGGATCAATCATAGAATCATAAAGGTTGGAAAAGACCCCAAGGATCATCAAGTCCAACCATCAACCCACACCACCTAACTCACTAAACCATGTCCCCAAGCACCACATCTACATGTTTCTTGAACACCTCCAGGGATGGTGACTCCACCACTTCCCTGGGCAGACTGTTCCAATGCCTGATCACTCTTTCAGTGAAGAAATTTTTTCTAATATCCAGCCTAAACCTCCCCTGGTGCAACTTGAGGCCATTTCCTCTTGTCCTATCACTTGTTACTTTAGAGAAGAGGCCAACCCCCACCTCCCTACAACCTCCTTTCAGGTAGTTGTAGAGAGTGATAAGGTCTCCTCTCAGCCTCCTCTTTAGACTAAACAACCCCAGCTCCCTCAGCTGCTCCTCATAAGACCTGTGCTCCAGACCCTTCTCCAGCTTCGTTGCCCTTCTCTGGACCTGCTCCAGTAGCTCAACGTCCTTCTTGTGGCAAGGGGCCCAAAACTGAACACAGTGTTCAAGGTGCGGCCTCTCCAGGGCTGAGAACAGGGGCATCTTTTAAGAAAACAGCTCTAAAAGTGTCCACAGAAAGAGTTAAGCAATTGGTATAAACTACAGGCATTGTCAATGCAGTTGTCACGTTTCCAAAATATGTGAAGCTTGCTAATTAACCAGCAAGACCGGATAGTCATACTCAGAAGAAAGATCCTATTTGTCATCCCTATTCCCAGAAGCTACAGGCAAGTCCAAAAACATACAACGGTGCCAGAAATCTCAGTTCCCTGAAAATAAAGGTGTTGCTGTTCCAAATACCAGTGCTCAACATTGATTCCCAGGGGGAAGATGTTAAAACGCTGCTAAACAGGAGCATGAAAGCAACAAATTTATGCATGGTTCACAATCTTACCGCTGCTTACAACAGGGGTAGCACTTTATTTTTATGAATGTAAAGGGAAAGACAACAACCAGAAGCTGCATCAGTTTACCCAGAAGTGAAATCAAAACCACTGCAAACCCACCTGAGTAGCTTCAGCTGCAGCTGCCCCTTTCATGGCATCGGAAGTGGAGGGTGAAGTTGTCGCCTTCTTTCTGTCTGTACTTCGGGTTGGGGAAGGCTTGTAGGGAGATTTAAGAGGACTAGCTGGTGCTACACGAGGACAGATATGGAATACTAAAGAGTTATAGTACAATAGCAAGAGTAAAAGGGAGCACAGACAGAGGAAGTAAAGGAGAGGAGAAAACAGCATACTTATGTTATAACGCTAAAGGAAGTTTTCAAGGATTTTTTAAAAAAAGTATTTCAAAAGATGACATTATATAACACAGTCAACACAGTCCCATGTTTACTAAAAATGCCTCAACTGAAACTAACTTTGTATCAGATTTTTAGTTTTTTAAAAATTGTCTCTAAAATATCACACACTTACTCATACACCTTGTGAATCACCTGCCTATGACTGTGATTCTTTTCTGAAAAGTCCAGCTTCCTTCACATATGATTAAAAAGAGTAATCAAGCAATTTGGGTTGGGTGACTTTTGAACAAATATTTCAAAACAGGAAAAGTGACAGAAGAGTAGGGACATTTTTTTAAAGCCTAAACATGGCAAAGGCTCCTAAATACCTTAATTGCTTTTCAAAACAATACTTTATTAAAAAAAAAAAACCAAACAAACAAAACCAAAAAACCCCACCACAAACCCAAACCTAAACTAAATGCTGCTTTAGGTATTTCAGTTACTGTTATTTGTGGTAGACACCAGCTAAAGTACAACACATCCATTACAGCTTACAGGGCAACTCCTTCTGGGTATTTTTTCTTTATTTGCAATATGAACAGGATTTTTTGAAAAACAGGGTATTTTATTCCTGTTTTTGTTCATATTGCCTTCTAAGATGAAACTTTCACATACATATAGAACAAGCAACAGAGTATATGCTTCATTAATAAGACAGACACTAATTATAACCATGTGACAGTGAGTTTCCAATCTTATTCAAGTAAAGTCAAGAAGGATGTTGACTTTGGAAAAGCAGTAATTAGGCTCAAATGTAAAGGAATTCACATTTCCTTTTTTTTTTTTTTCATTTGGGACAGTCCTATAAAATTTCTTATGAAACCTTTTTGTATGCTTTTAAGTTTAACGAGACCTGTATATTCTTTTATCTGACATTCCAGCAGATTGGCAAAAGTTCACTTAAGAAAAATGTTTATAGAGACTTAAGTGCTGCCTAAGAGAAGTATTTTTACTTCAAGTGTAAAAAAAATTATTTATATGCATCCAATAATAACTGTTTGCCTGTATATCTTGACTCAGAGTGGCATTAATAATGCCTTGCCCTAGAGAAAGAGTTTCAAACTGAGGCTCCTCATTTCTAAGCTTACAGAAAATGCAGGAGCAAAGCAATTTTGACCCAAACATCATTACATGAGGCACAGTATGAGCCCTTGAAAACAAAGAACCCCCTTCCCTGCTCAGGAAGCTGCTTCTACAGAAAGAAGTACACAACAAATGGGAGATCTCCCTCAGCCCTTTTGCTGACAATTACTGACAAAACTGTCAATGGCTACTCTGAGTATTGATGCTGCTTGCAAGCTGTGCTACAGCCCGATTGCCTTGCGAGGAAATGACAAGGGGATGCTGGTTCAGAGAGCTGTTCCCAGAACCAGCGCTCCTGGTTCAGCTGACGGGAAAAAGCTATCTGCAGACCAAATTGTATCCTTGTCAGACATGCCATAGTGCTACTTTAAAGATCCTGTGATGAAGAGAGAGATAAAACTAGGAGTTTACACCCAAAATGAGTAGGGAAGGACAGTCTTGATGGATTTTTTCAATATCAAATACAACACAGAAAACAAGATCTGCAGGTGATCCCAGCAATTCGCCTCAAAATTTTAAGCAGAATATACCACTCTAATTTCAAGTTGGCTTTTGTTCATTTTTAGCAGTAGTTGATCCCTGAGCAGTAGGTAAACTGGGAATTTTCTCATGGGCCAAGGACTGTATGACAGCATTTCTGCTTACACCAGATGCTGCTTTTAACATAGAAAAAAGGGATGTAATTTCAGAGTCATTCAATACTGATGTCCCTACGCACTGCAACAACAAAGTAACGCACAAAGGAAACTAGGCTTACTTTGAAATTAATTATTATACAGCTTTGTATTAAAAGCACAGATGGAGGACCTGAGCCTATGTCAACCATGCCGTATGAAAATACTGATCATAAAGATGATCAGTCTTATACCGTATAACTAGCTTTATCCTGAAAAAAAAAAGTTTCCATTTGCAGACAGGCATTTGTGTTTAGTGGGGTTTTTTTGTAAAAGTAAAAAAAAAGCGGTTAAACTGTTCTCCTTGTTCCAGGAAACACTATGCCTAGGTATAGATTTATAAGCAGGAACTATTCTGGGAGTCAGACACTTGCCTAAGTATTAGAAGGACTGGAAACATTAGTGTTGTTTCCAAAATAAGGGTTTTATGAGACTGCCATTTACAGGTGGGAATAGTAACTACCATCCCTAATTTTTAGTTTCTTAAAGATCAATAATTTCTGGAACTGACACCTTCCTATCAGTGTGTCTGTTTTTTCTTCTAAGTATAATTTTATATGTGTATATATGCACACACATATACACATTTTTATATATAAAAATACACATATAGTCACACAGTTAAATGCAAAAAGTAATTTAACAGCAAAGAACTGGAACCCTAGTAAAAATAATTAAGGCTCAAATGGTGCACTGGGATTTTTGTTCTATACACTATTTGGGTATGAAAGGGGATTACATTAATATATCAAGTAAAGCCTCTGAGAGGTGTCACACACTGGTCTAAAAAACTGTTTCTTACATTAATATATTCAGTTTTCCACTGGCTTAGGTTTTAGCAATTTGTTAATTTTTTTTAAGCTATGTTCTTTTTAAAAAGGGATTTAGAACAAGATAGACAAGATGATGTGTTTTTTTCAATCTTTTAAATACACTGCTACTATGAACAACATAGTTCATCATTGATTTTGTACTATCATGTAAATTGTGATTTTGTTTACAGTACTCCACTTCTTTCAGCAGCTACTCAAATGTAACAAAAAACATACCTTAACAGTTTCACAGTGAGTAATTCACATTTTTACCTGGAGTATTGTACTGCTCAGAAAGCATTAATGTACTTCTGCTTCTGGCTAAAGATGACTGTGTGGGAGTCAGGAGTCGAGAAACAATAAAGTTTTCCATTGGACTAAGATGCATGCGGTGAGCTGAAGGATGGAAGCAAATAAAATAAAATTTAAAATCCAAAGAAATAAAATAATGTTACATTAAAATAACTGAAACAAAATTATGAAATGATTAAATGAAATTTAAAAAAATTGAAGTGTTTGAGATTTAAAACATTTTTCAGAGAGAATGAAAATTATTTTTAAAAGGTTTTTAGTTTCTCCATCACTTTAAATTATGTTCCCACCTGTACAATAAATATAGTAAGGTTAAGACCATGCTGTACTTTGTTCTTACACAGAGACACGTTCCATTCTGCAAAATGGTTGCTTTCATGACTCAGCATGAAAAAGGTTTGCCTTTTTCCTCAGAAGAAAAAAAGTGAAATATTTGGTATAAGAGCGCAGCTACCAACTAGTGTGCCACCCATACTGGGACTGCATTTATATATAAAGCAGTGAGACTGCAAATTTCAAGTCTTATTTATACAATATGCCTGCATTCCTTCCTCCTCCATAAATAAAAGCATCAACTATGTCAGAAAGATATTTATAGATATTCCTATAACATGCATGTGTATATATATATATAGAGCCATCCGCCATAATAACCTCAAAGCTATTGAGCTATTGAGATTTACCTTCTCTTTTCATTCTAGAAAAAAGCCTTCATTGCCACCTATTTCAGTTAGTTTTTTTCTCATTAGAGTATACAAAAAAGGGAGGGAAGAAAAAAAAGACAAGCAAAACAAACCACAAAACATTCAAGAGTTCACAGTGGGGTAAACCCTTCAGTCCTCTCTGTAGTGTTTAGTAACCACTAATCCTGCAAGATGATTGTCTTTTGCTGAGCCTCTGATGGATCAGGGTTTCAAATCAAATTAAATGGCTCTACAACTCTGGTCACCAGATGTAAGTCTCCCAGGTGGCCCATTGGACCTACTTCTGCCCATAGTACTTTCCATGTCTATCGTTGAGCCACATGTTTGGTTCTTTGTATTTCATTATTTGGCTAGAAGATCACAAGCTGCACAGTCATAGGAAACTGCTGGAGTCGCCACATGTACTAATAACCCTGTTTGCTGAAGTATCAAAAACTGAAAATGAATCAGTAAAAAAACCCCATAGCAGCGTTTGTCACTGGCTTAGGATCTCCAGCATGGCAGCACAGTCTTGGAACAGGCTGTAGAATTATTTCATTGTATTAACTTACAACCCCTCAATGTTTGAGTTCTTTTGAATACTAGACGTGAGTTATATAGCTACATGGACAAGAAGTGCTTTAAGCAGAAGGAGAGTTTATGCTGGTAGGAGACCAGCATATTCACTTGCCTCTGTCGGGGGAATGTGTTATTGCTGCTGTGGAGGCGGAGAGGCGCTTACTGATTGGCGATTCCATTTGCTTTGGCAGATTCATTGTAGAAGCAGAAAGTTTGTCACATGCTGCAGAGAGAGGCATTGAAGATATTTGTATTCACAACACAACGTTGATAAACTCCCAAAATTAACCTCCCATTTGTACTCGTGGCCCTTGCCACTGATCATAGCACTGAATAAGGCACGAGGCAAACTCTTTCTGACTGCTGGAGGACCAGCATTTTATAAGACATGCTTTGGGATGCAACTTTTCTGCTTGTGAATTTAACGTTGCAGTTTTACAACAGCCTGTCTTTTACACTGCCACAGGCAAATAATTATATATTGGGTCTGAATGAGTGAAGCCATTCTTATACAAATATTCAATATCAGCACAAGCAGAAAGTCACCTAAAGAGAACAAACTGCCCATGACAGGTCTGAACACCTCATTTCTACTTCCAGTCTGGAAGGGCTGGGGTAGACCTCAGGTATTATTCTAATACAGTAGTGAAATAACAAACATTTGTGTGTTTGCACAATGAGAACTCACTGTTTCAATGACTGATCTGGCACCAGTGATTTGGCTTCATCTTTTTGTGCTTGAGAATATTAAAAACCAAAAAAAGGGCTTTTTGGTACTACCCCAAGTGCTTTCATTTTTCTTCCGAAATAGTGTTTGACAAAGGCTGTTTGAGCACAATACCTATTCTCTACCTTGCATTTATTCAACTCAATGACAGAAAAATGTTACCCACGTATTACTACAGCATAACAGTATATGATGATCACTGCATGATGTTCAGAAGCTAAAAGCATAGATGCTTTGTCCCTTAGATTTGAATTTAATTTATTTCAAAACCAAAAATATTTTCAGATAGAGACATATATGTGGCCCTAATTCTGCAGCCTGAGTTACTGCGTTCCCTAATACATTCCTCAAAACATTGCCTCAGGGGGGTCTGCAAGATTTGCCTCCATCTACTATCATAAACAATACAATTCTCTAAATTTGCTTTTTTAAAAAAGCAGGCACAATGTTGGTATGCAGCAAAACATCTGTTGCACATCCAAATCTCTATTGTACATGAGCAACAATTAGTACAAAAATATGAATCTGTTGGCACAGAAATAATAGTTCTGTGAAAATGTGGGCAGAACATTTACTGTGCGTTCTGCAGGAGTAATATCCAAGCCTAGCTCCTCCTTTGGAGGGAGACAAGGAACCTAGTTCTTAAAAGCACAGGCTGTGTTACATTTTCGAAATGCCAAGTACATTTGCAATCAAAATTAGAAATGCTATATGCAATCCATTCTTAATTCTGGAGGACTCATCCACTTCACAGTCCTTTTAAGGGAATAATAATTTTTTAAAAAAGATAACAGAACTATACAAAAGAAAATAAAACACAATTGCCTAAACAATATCAACTGCTTGAATTTGTTAGAAATACTAGCTTGGCCAAAATCCACTTCAGAAGGCTGAAAACATAGAATGGCTGTTTACACCCAATTTGCTTGTTCTTAAAATATTGCAGAAAAATGGAAAAAGAGGACTGTTTTGATGAAACACTGTCTCCATAACACATTTTCTTTTATTGTGCAACTGAATTTTTTTTCAAGAGCACCCGCACATGTCCATGACAACTGTCAAATATATGCGTAACTGTATTTACACATACACACAAACACAGAGTGCCCACAGAGTTCTGAGAGATGAGAATCTGAGTGGTAGAAGTCTACAGTTAGTGAGAAAACCATGAAATGCCTCTACCGTGCTGGAATGCGAGGCATGCGCTGCTCCACCATGGCAAAATTAAAAGGAAATTAAAAAGACATTTGGTCCACATCACCAAGTGTAATGCCATAGAGTAGTAGACTGAAATAACAAGGAACAGTGGTTAGGAAGGACAAGATCAGTGGATGGATTACAGTGATTAGAACAGTTACAAACAAGACATGATGGTACTGTGATTCTCTGAAATACCATTGAAGGAATCAGCAGGAGCAGTAGAGGTCACAGGGTCTGGAGGAAGGGTGTTGGCAGCTAAACCTAGAACAGGGGGTGGGGTATTTTCTGATTCACCTACACAGCAGAGAAATCAGAGCAAAAACAGGTGAAAGAAATTACTTAATAAATTGGGGGAAGGTGGAATTAAGCATAAACTGCATCACAGAGACAAACGGGTTTCTTTCTCGAAGGATAAAAGACTTCTTTTATTACAATATATTTTTAATTTCCTGTCTTTTTTGATGGCATACTGTGAAAAGTATGATGTGAAACAGAGTTTGCCTTTTTAGAGTTAAGTATATTTACACACTTTTAAAAAGAGAGCAACTTTCATATTTCATCGTCACCCAAACATGGATATTTTTCCCCATAACAGTTTATTCAAACCTGGCAAATTTAAAAAAAAATCATATGATTTAAAACAAAAAACATGCATCTTTCTGAAATATAAAAGCAGTACATGACTGATTATGTAATAAAAATAATTTGTTCTGAAGCCAAATCAAAAAGACCAGCAACAAAAAGTACGTGGGGGAAAAAAACAAACTATTTTAAACTGCACATGCTGCATAGTCATCTAGAAATTCCTGTCAGGTTTTTAGAAGTACCAAACAAAACCAGATCATCTTTTGCAAGGCTTAGGCAGCACTCCATCCTTTGGTGAATATTAAATTTGCTAACTGTGTGCGTGGGAAGACAATGCGGGGTGGAAAGAGCATAAATTTTAATTTGAGCATTTAGCATCCTCCAAACAGACTCTGGTTACTCTATTAAAATGATCTGTATGCCTAAAGTTAGCAGTGACCTTTTTCCCCCAGAAAAGAGAGAGGAAGCCTGGCAAGCAATTACAAAGCATTTATTCACGCCCCAAGGCAGTAGCCCCATCAGTACCACCCTAGCCATAAAATGCATCATCCTTACTATCTCCACAACCTCATGCATTTTGCACTTCAAGATCTGCAATGCAGGCAGCCTGCTTCACTTACCATCTCTGCCTCCTGAGCCTGCAGCCAGTGCTCCTCCCCACGACCATCGCTTCTGCTTCTGTTCCAGCTGCTGGCTGCGTTCAAGGGACCGACGCATCATGGCTTCTAAACGTTCCTGATTATATTGGTACAAAAAGGGAAACCAAATCTGCATCAGTTCTTTGGGGGCTTTTTTTTTCCTCCTCCTGAAACTACTCCAAAAATACACAGTTCCCCTGTTGCTCCATGCAAGAGGATTACAGGAAGTTGTTTGCAATAAAAGAAATAGGAATGAATAAAGAATGTATCAGCATGCTACCTACCTCCAGATATGTGTATCCTTTGTCTGCAAGCCACTGAGGTCACTACAGAGGCCTAAGTAAATAACACAGGTTGCATCACTGCCTAGCATCTGCTCCTGCTGGTGAGGCTGCTGCTGTGCTCTGGACTTAATTTGTATAAGAATAATGCTCGACAAGCATTAACTCCTTCTTGTCTATGCAGACCTCAGGATTTTTTTTCCATCCCTTTCTGAGCACAGCTAAATTGCTGCAATGCCAGTGGCTCCTCCTAGCCACGCAGATAAATGATCACTTCAAATCCAAAGTAGGTTACTTTGCAGGATGCTCTATTTATTTATTTATTTTTAGAAAAAAACTCCCTCCTTTCTCCCAGTATGCTCTTTACAGTCTAGGCATTTAAGAGCTTCTGATTTTTTTCTCCCCCTGTGTATTTTTTTAGTGTATGCCCAGATCATGGTGTTTTGAGGTGGTTTTTTTTTTCCACCACACCCACATTCTTCTCCATAGCCTGGTGAGTTAGGAGTTTCAGATGGGGGAGAAGGAGATTTCTTTCCCTCCCCAAATCCTGCTTTACTTTTAATTTACAGCTACGTATGGTCACCTTATTCCCTCTTCACCACCTCCTAACTCTCACTCAAAGAAGTCCACCCAGTTTTGTTCCCACCCCTTCCCTCTGCTAGTTTCTCAGTGGTTTATTGTAGTGACAATGATCTCTGCATCTTTTCTTCTCACCCTTTCAAGGAGATAAAGCCTGGTTCTTCTCCATCCACTGTTCAGCTACCTACTACCCTCTGCCTTTCCTCCTCCCAGTACCTCATTTGCATCTCTCAACTTCTTCACCCACAGATTTCAGCAGCCCAACCCCTACTGTGAAAGATGAGTCTACCCTCACTGCCTCCAACTCCTGCCCCAATGGTTTTTAGCCCTTTGACCCTATTAGTATATTTGGTCCTATTACTTCCTACATTTGCTGTGTCCTTCTGGTCTAGTATAAAACTCCTATCCACTTCAAACTCTTGATCCTGCAGGTTTCTGGGAATACACCATATCACCTTTGATTCCTACCAATCCCCTGCTCTAGCTCCAATATCTTTTGGTAGCTCAGATCAACTGCACAGAAAACCTCTCCTGCATCTCTTGGCCAGATTACTTTCTCTCACTGATTCATGACTTTGGTGAAAGTTTCCTATTCCCTTTCCCTGAGGTATTTTACCAAAACATTTCAGTCTTTGTTCAAGCATGTCTCCTTCAGTCTCTGCACTGATGTTGAGCCTGTTGCCTCTAGTGGAGCTCCTTCAGCAGATCAGACCCTAACATCAAGCACCTCCAGCAATTACCACGCCTGTAACTTTTATGCATGTACAGGTAAACTTTGTGTTACCTTCATGGGGCTCTGTCTATGGTCACTGACTTTTTACAAGGCCAGATGCCCTCTCATCATATTCTGATTATCTACAATATAGGTTTGTGTCTTCCACGTCTTTGAAGCAGCTCTTCTACTACCAAGACTTCAAGTAATTTATTTCCGATCTCATTTTTTCCTCCACCTTATCCAACCCTGCTACCAATTATCCATCAATTTCAACAGCAAGCCACTACCTTTTGTCTTTAAGCTCTCTTAATTTTTTTACAGATCACTTGTACCATAAAGAATGCCATTATATTACCCTCTATACAAAGAGCGAAAAAAGGCAATTCTTGCATACCCTTTCGATCATTCTCAGCTCTCCTCTCTGTTACCTTTTGGCCAGGGACCCACCCTGCCCTTACAGTTTCTGCTACCATCTCCAGGAAGACAATCTTTCAGTCATGTGTTTTGAGCTCTCACTTCAGTTTTGACTCCTTTCTATGTCTTTAGCTCACAGTCTAGCAGGTAATAGCAAAGACCACTGAAAGCAGGCAGCTGCTTCCC
>NW_010139783.1:0-5525 GCF_000699245.1 Pterocles gutturalis | reverse complement strand
CAGGGAAGGTTGTAACGGTGCCTCCTTCTTCTGGCGGTCGTCTTTTCTGAGAAAATCTCCTCGGAAAGCTCCCCCGAAGCGCAGAGGACGGCACGTCGTCGGTCTGCGTCCTTCCAGTCGTGCAGATTGATGGCTGCACAGAATGAAGTTGGGGATGGTTTCAGTCCTCATGTGTCAGGTTGGTTGCAAAAGGTTAAAAATGGATTAAAAAATCAAGGGTTCTTCCATTAGCACTGTTCTGCTGCTAAGCGAGAATTATGATACCCTTGAAAGACAGTTCAAAGACTTGCACAGGTGAACTTAATGTGAGAGAAAAAAAAATATCAAAGAGTCTTTATCATATTGTGCTCAGATGGTGCTCCCTCTTTAACCTTTTTTAGGATTCAGTTCTGGTTATTTAAATCAACAGCATTTGCTAGAGACTGTACTCTTATGGGAGGAAGAGATATTTCTTGAAAGAACTAGAAAAGAATAGTGCTCAGAGAAAATCTCATCACAATACCCACAGGCTCAAATTACAACAATAAAGCATGTAATTACATATTGTTCCTCAGTTCAACAGAAGTGCCATTATAGAAAAAATATACAGTCAGGAACAGAGGATAAGCTACAAGGACCAATCCAGCTCTGAGAAGTGAATGATTTCTTATTACTGGCCATTATCTCCTGCTGTAATGAGATATCCCCCAAAAGATGCACGGGAGTGTTTATAGCTCATACTCGGTGCACTGAGGAAAGTGCAGTCTGGCATCGCTCTTACTGCTATGGATTTTGCATTATAGAGGTATCTCAGTGATACTGATGGATAATTGTGGCTTATTGCTTCTCTGAATAAATTATTACATTTTTATTCTGCTTGAAATTTTCTTTCCCACTAAGGCAATAAAAATGTTGGAATGACATTAGCCTGTTCAAGGAAAACTAACTGGCTGACATAATCTGTTTTGTTTTGCTTTGTTTTTTTCCACAGGTCACACTGTGTATTTATGAGAAAGGAAGGTGAGAGCTGCTACAAAACGGTAGCTCTTGAAAAAGTCTCAGTTGGAATTTTCCTAATGGAATTTTCTTTCTCAGTGCATCGTTAACAAATATCAATGAAAACTCAGCCCTACAGTTCTTCTATTACTCAGAGGTAATATTTTACTTAAGAACCAACAGCTATTATATCATTACTACAGTAATAATATTTTTTCAGTCATTCTGCATTTCATAACAATAACAAGGAATTGTCAGCTTGGCTTATGTGCAGTGAGACTTCTTGAGATGGATAGCATTACCTGGGCAGTTTGATTGTTTATATCTGAAAGTAACATCAGAGGTGAGCAGTGCCTGTGGGAGCTGGTAGCTCCATTCTATTTGTTAGGTATAGCACAGCTTCCTGAAGAACAAAAGTATGGATTTGTGGAGACAAGCATGTGACTAAAAAATAATAATTCTGGGATTTGTGTTGAAGAAAAGTATAAATGAAGTCCTGGCATGAATCTGAGGTTTGTAACTAATTTCTTCTGGATGGCAATCTCACTTAGTGTTTAGAGCTGATATTTTTCTGAAGCTCTTATCCTAAATTTTAGAAAAACTGAATTGTATGCAGCAATGAATATAATACTGGTTGTGACTATGATCTCTCACTTGGAAGCTTCTGTCAAAGAAATAGGAAAGAGAAAACACTACAAAAGTATTGATTGGACTTTAATTAATGTCTCACAATATTAAAAACTGGAGAAAAACTTCATAAAAACGAAGATAAAAATCCTAGATATGGATATAAAAAGACAGAAAAATACCCATTTCTTGTGTTCTTTATTTTCAATAGCCATTGCTTCCAAAAGCCAAAACCATTTTGCCTTTACCTGTCAACAAAAGTATTGTTTCCAATACTTTCCAAGTATTGCCTCACCAATACAAACCCAGTCCTTCAATTCGCCACCAAAAGACAGCAGCTGATTTAGCACCGTGGTCAGGTACTGTTGCTGTTTACCATTATATTGATGATCTATTGGTTATGGCAGAGTCCTAACAAGAAATTGAAGTAGGTTCCGAATTGGTGAAAGTGCATTCACAGGACTAGGCTGGGCAATTCATTCAAAGAAAATACAGAGTCCTAGTACTACTGTACTATTTTTCGGAATAGTTTGCCATGGACAGATCAGAGAAATAGCAAATAAGGTACAGCAAACACCCCAGTGTTTTCCTGTACTTACCACAGTAAAGCAGCTACAGACCTTCTTGGTACTTTTAGGTACTGGAAAACATTTATCCCACATCTGTCAGTATTAACGCGCCCTCTGCAGAAATTAACTAGCAAGAACATTGTTTGGCAGTGGACCAAGCTACAACAAGAAGCCTTTGATGCCTGCAAAAATGCTTTGATTGAGCATGTGCAATTACACACTCCTAGGCGAGGATCTCCTTCGTAATTAGAAGTAAATTCTAGATTATATAGTCTCGTGGGGATTGTGGCAGATGACTGGGATGAAAAGTCAGGAAGCACCTGTAGGATTTTTGTCCAAGGCATTACAAGGTTCTACTGTACATTATACCCTGATGGAAAAACAAATTTTAGCTGTAGTTTGGGCACTAGAAGAAACTGAAAGAATCAGAGGCTGAGATAGCATGACTGTACAAACAGCCATTCATGGGTGGGTTACTGATGATTCTGTTAGGGTACATGGAGGGGATGCTCACGCAGCCTCACACTGGTAATGGAAACATTATTTACAGCAATGATTTCTGCTGGGAGAACCACATAAATAATCATGTGCCCACACTAGGGGAAACTCTTCCCCGTGGAGATATCCCTACATTGCCTGTGAAGGAAGCTCCCCCTTATGACGAGTTAATAGAAGAGCACAAAAGAGATCATTCATCCCCTGGTTTAGCAATGGAAGTGCAACATACACGGCAACTGCGTAAAGATAAAGGAGACCAGTTGCATATGCTCTGGTTCCAGGAATTATGTTATGGCAAACAGGTGTACAGGCATCTAGTCAGCAGGCTGAACTGATTGCAGCACCTCTTGCCATCCTGGAAAGGAAAGCACCTTACTTACACACTGATAGTTGGGTTGCATATTGCACTCCATTGTCTTGAAATTCTTCCAGATAGTATCTCTCCCAAAATATTAACTACAGGAGAAATGGAATTGCTTACACCAACGAATTGTGTAGTGGGACCGCAACCTATTAATTAGATGTGAAGATTCATAAAACCCCTGAGAATGCCATATGGTTCTGTACCCCAACTTCTCTTATTTTACATCCTCTGTTGATATCAGGTTCTTAGGTTCTTATATCTCAGGTATCTTCAACAAATTCTTGTGCCTTATCCAGAGGAGATAGCAGTGGAACTGTGTTATCAGTGTTGTGAACCCAATATCAAATTGAAGTTCAATCTGAAAAAGCGCAAGCCATAGCTCATAATTACCAAGCCCAGAGTAGGAGCCGGAGCAATGGCATATGTATTACTGGAAGGAGATGACAATCTGTTTTCCTCCCTTATCACAGGTTGGCTCATCAAGCTTTGTAGTCTCATACTACAAGCACATACCCTGGATATATTTCTGCAAGATCAACATGTAAATACTTGGATTTAGTTGGCCTCTAACTAATCTGCTTTTTTGTATTGTATTGGTTAACATCTGCAGATCTTCTGATAAGATGTTTTACTGGCATACCAATTCCAGTAGCTGTATTACAGAATTGTACCAGGTGCTTTTGATATTAGTGTTCCTCATTGTTATTCTTCCTGAATAGGTGATGGCTGTACACCAAGGAGCATTACAAAATCAATTGGCAGTGGACTATCTCCTTCTTCAACACCAAGAACATTGCTCTGATTTTGAAGACATGTTGCTTCAACATAACCGATGAATCAGCCAGCATAGAGGATGACATTCAACATCTCCAGGATTTAATGCATCAAATGAGACAATCTACTGGTGGTGCCTGGCTGGCTGAGGGGTTATATTTGCTGACAGGGTGAGTGGAACACTGATTGGAAGCATTGTTGTAGGGATGTTTATTCCTTTTTTCTATATGTGTATTACATACTTCTGTATGTTACCCTGCCCTACCCTCCGCAAGCCCAAATGGACACCTCCAGCTTTGCCAGCCCCAGTGGAAGTCCTTTGAGTGAGGAGGTGGAATGTGGGTTAATAAGGGAAGACAGGCAAAGAAGATTATAAGTGACTTGCAGCTGGGGTGTAGAAAAATACATACATCATACTAACTGTTGTTTATCCTTGCATGCTTGACAAGTAGAACATCTGTGTTTAGATAACACAGGCCTGCAATGGACTTGGAGGCACTCTGTCAGACATGCTTGGAATTCCTGTTGTGCTCCAGAGAAGATCAAAGTACAGTGGTAAATTACACCTGCGAGAGTCCCTGATACACAGGCAAAACCAGCAGGGTCGGTGGTCCTCTAACATGGACTGGGCTCCACAGTGCCTGCATCCCCACTCGGGCACCTCTGCCTGGGTGCTGATTCTGAGATCCCCCGGCTGGTGAGGTAACAAAAATAAATTTACTCTTTGCATTTCATCTGTGGTTTTGTGGTTGTTCCTGCATCCTGCTTGTGCCAACACAAACTGTCATCATAACAAACTTCACTGGCATTTGATGCACCCTTTGCTCAAGGGAGACAATGCCAGCTGTGTAGCAAGTTGAGTCCAGCATTACATCTCTCTGCTCTTGTCACAGCAAAGCACTCCAGTGGGAAGCCCAGCAGGACAATGGAATCTGCTGATTTCCAAGGTTGTATTTCACTTCAGGAACACGAAGTCCAAGTGTTCAGATCTACCTGGGAACAAACCACATTTAAGAACAGAGCTAGCAGCCCCATGATCCCAGCAGCTGTCCATCCTTTGAAGGGTCTTGCATTTCTGGAGGCAGCACCGCTCTCCTAAGAAGAAGAGTTTATTTAGGCTTGATTCTTCCAGAGTCTCCCCCGTCACAAAGATGTACAATGACTCTAGAAGCTGAAATACCAGTTTTATTTAACACCATAGCATTAAGCAAGCAAAACATATTCAAACAGGCAGTGGTTTTTTGTCTCCAAGCCAATAATGTATGCATAAAAGGGCTTCCAAAAATCCTTCCTGCAACAGCCCTCTGGTGAGTTAAGGAGCAAATAGAGGGGGAAAAAAAAAGCATATAGAATAGCTATGACATACAGCACATAAAATCCCTCTGCCTCATTCTGCACACAAACAGACCTATTTGAAGGGTGGATTAACACCCTGGGCCGGGAGGGGAGGAAGGCAGGGAGGTGAAAATGGGTTTTTCCTTTAAAGCTCTACCTGTACGCATCCCATGCGCAGAACTCACCGGACGCAGCTATCGCGACTCCAGCTCTCTCCCGCCATTCATAGGAAAACGAGGGAGGGGCCGGGGTGAGGGCGGGGCCGGGAGGCGGGACCGGAGCGGAGGGGCGGGGCGACGTCTCTGCCATCAGCTCGTCGGGTCTGCTGGGCTGGCCCATAGGGGCGGCCTTTCACATCTGTGGGCAGGCGGCAGCGATTGGCC
>NW_010139782.1:2928-22715 GCF_000699245.1 Pterocles gutturalis | reverse complement strand
TGCATTCCAACACTCCAGTCATAGGATCTTTTTTCTTGAGAGCTGGAAAGTAAAACTGAACACAAACTAATCCTTAATTTCCTGCCGTTTGACTTTAGACTTCCATGGACCACTCTGTTCTTCAATCTCATCCCTCACCTTTCTGCACTGGATAACCACATATGGTTTCTGCAGGCATCCACCAACCCTTTTTAAATAACAGAGATTCTTATTACAGAGGTAAAGGATCTCACCTCACGTAACAGGAAAAGGGGCTGTAACAAATGAAATGAGGACACAGTTTGTGTACAACTACCACTAAGACACTATTCCAACTCAATATTAGCAGTCCATTTTTGCTTATATAGAGAGCGCATTTTGCAAGGCAGACAATGACATAAATAAGCATAAAAGTAGTTACTTCCATGTTATTGAGATTCCCAAAAATGAATTATCTTGAGAAGGTCTATCTCCACAAAGCTGGATCTGACAACTTTCTTCTAAATCTCTAATTCACCTACTATCAGATAAATATCATCCAACCAATACCACTAGTAAAAATAAAAAATTAGAGCAATAAAGAAGAAACACCTACTGGGAGAAGAGTGTCACCCCCTCCACCCTTGCACATTCTGCCTACTGAGCTGTCTTTGAGATTAGCTGCCTGTTCTGCAAATGGTATCTCCAAATTGATGTCAGTGTCCGAAAATGGCATGTCTTCAAGCGGGCTCCTCTGCTCATCCGTTCCGAGACTGAACTTTGGGCCTGAAAACAGAGTGAAAAAACAAATTATCAACAGCAGCACAACTGAGCACCACTCACTGAATGAGAGTAAACTTGTAGAAAAACCATGTAGAAATTAATGCTGTGCAAGGGGTGGACTTTCTGGTTGCAAATTCACTGATTTCTGCATTTTTCATCTCATCTGAAAATTTAGCTTCTTACAAGGGCCTATCTTTTGTAGTTTTTCTTTAATAATTCTGCCAATGTATTTTTTTTTTCTTTTTACCTATTATGAAAAGATAAAGCAATCCACCTCAGACAAACAGCAGATTCCCAGGACCTTCCAGAGCCAAACAGCTTTGGCATCAGAAGTTTATTGCCATCAAACACTTTCCTGCCTCAAAGACTGTAACATTCAGCAAACAAACCAGCAATTCTTTCTGCTGTTAAAATTTCAAAAGCAAAAGAGAATATTTCCTCTATGATCCAAAGAATTAACATTTGGGAATAACAGGGAGTACACAGATCATGTCATTGTCCCAACATTCCTGTCCTCAACTCAGTCTGAAGAGCCTAGATTCCTCAGAACTGTTTGGACATGTTTCCTCGATACAGGGAAGGACTAAGTACACAACAATGACCTTACTTCTCTTTCTTTGTTCCTTAAAGGAATCAAACACTAGGCAAATTTAGAACATTTTTTTTTGTAAAAAAAAACCCAACAAACCAAAAAAAAAAAAAACACCCCACAACCACAGAAAAAAAGGGAGAGGCAGTTCTGCTTTCAGAAAAATAAGTCATCTAATTTCATAGGAAATCAACCACTGGTTTTTCAGTCTGAAGTTAAAACACATAATGAAAGAAGCAAGAGGAAAATTAGATTGTAAATAACACTATTTAATACAAAGCACAAAGATAATTTAGACAGATAAAGATTCTGATCTCTCCACCACCCCTCTCATTATATGGTACTTCTTAAAGGACACATCCAGGACTACATTCCTTGTACAGAACATTACAAGTACCTTGCAAGTATTTGTGATGAAATTCAGACTTTCTTAAAACCAGAACAAATCAATCCGGCTCATTTCAACGGGACCATGATTCTGCCACTGGCTGCTACTCACAGACAGCAGACCAGTGCAGCCTGTTCAAAGCTAACATACCATAAGCGCAGGAAAAGCTGGATGGAAATGGATGTGAGATAAGGAGAACCATGAGCAGTGCATATGCTTTGGTATAATAATATGTACCATAATAATTTCTTTACACTGCTGTGGGAAATTCTTGTATGGCCTGGAATTACTATGCTAAGTCAGGACTGAAAAAATTTCCCAGAAAATAGTTATAGCTACAGCAACATTTGACCTTGAAGCAGGGGAAAAACTGCAGATAGGCTGATTAACAGAGAAGGCATCAGGGATGTGCTGGTCTACACTGATACTTTCAGTGGTCTGCAAAAGAGCTGAGCTGCAAGCACACAACCCAAACAACATATGAAGCATCAAGTTTAAAAAAAAAAAATTACACACTTGAAAATTTTTCTGAATCATACCTGCACATAATTGAAAGACTATAGATACAACAAGACTAGTCTCTGATATTCTGTAGAGTGAGTCCTGAAAACTACCTCAGTCTGACAGGGCCAAACTCAGGGTACCTGATAGGCAAGTGTCTGCAGTCACCACAGCCACACTCTGGTAGGGCACAGAGCTTTATGCAACCAGTCACACTTCAGTGTCATTGATCTAGAGCTGAGACACTTCCAGAGAGAGGAGGTGGATCTGAGATAACACTTTGACTCTACTTACAACCACGCAATGCTGTGAGAAGTAGAATAAAACATTTCCAAATTTTGACAGTTGTGTGTGTTACTCACCACTTGCTCTTTCCAGAGTGGCTTCTGCTCGCTTTCCATAGACCCAGAAAGATGCCCGGGGCATACACTAAAGATTAAGCTGATCCTGAAACTAGAGCTGCTCCTTTAGGTAAAGAGATACACGAGACCTCGGTAACCAAACATACCCAAGGTCAAATTCATCCCTGTCTTCGATATTTAGCCTCCCTGTGTGTATATCTGTATACATCATGTAAACTATTTAATGCATCTGAACTAAAGGAAAACAGTTCCCCATCCCCTCAAGACTTTTGTCAAGCTAGTGTGGTCCATACGTGACCCACATACTTCCTATAGCCTGGGAGGGATCTGATGTTAACAAACAATAAAGCAGTAGCTCCTATTTCAATCCTCTGGTCATACGAAGGTGCCCTGCCGTGTAAAGCAGATGTCTTGGCAATGCTGTGCACATTTTAAAGGTCTGGAAATGCTGTTGCTGTGGAGAGTTTCTTCTTGGTCGTGTATAAGCCGTGCTCCTATTGTTGTGCATTCACTAACTAGGAAGCAGCTGTACGAGGAAGCAGCTTTGGTGTTCTGCCAGTCTGCCAACTGCAAGCAATATTTCATGAGAGAAATGCAAGTGTGATACAGAAAAATGTAAATATTGTCTAAAAGTATGTGGAAAACATATTTTACATTAGACCTGTTCCGTTTCCTTGGTTCCCCATGCTATTTAAAGATCACATAAAATGTGGTGGGAATTCTTCAGGAGTGGGGTTACATTTTGAGTTTCTTTTTAATAGGACATGGAAATATTGAAAGTGTCAACCTTGCTATTTCCTAATTTTACTAGAAAATCTAGAGTATACCGCAATGGAGCTATGCTGATAGATCTTAATCAATAAATTGAAAGGTAGCATGGCTGATTTTTTTCTGACTGACAACAGCATTTCTCTAAAATGATAATTGATAAATTATTTTAAATAGAAAATTAAAAACTTTGTAATGTTTTCACTAACACTTTATCACTCCAGCCATAGATTCCTCATTTATCATGTAAAATGAAATCAGAAACAAACTCTTTAACTAAAAAATACAACTACACCAAGAAGCAAATATTGTAGTATTTTCCTTCATGTTACACATAGTACACACAATTCTTTCATCCATTTCCCAGATCATTATGCTTTGAGGTTGTCTTTATACAGAGGTTTTATCTAACCTGTAGCTAATCCTGTGTGTTCAGGACAACTGTAGTCCCACAATAAACTGACATTTGCTGCTCCCCTATTTAAGCTAACTAGTATCTAGCTTTTCATCTGCTTTATTCTTTCCTATTTATTTTTTGAGATATTTACACAGATATTTACTCCTCTTCACAGGCATCCAAACAAAATTGTTTTTTCTCTTTGGTAGCTGTTAGATATTGCTAGCTTTGCAGGTCTTTAGTGAGTGTTATGGATTGTTGATATAATAATGTCTTTAGACAGCTTAAATATTTTTTTGTTTGTTTCCTGTAGATATGTTCTGTACCTACATGAAACAAAGAAGTACTTAAAGACAGTAAGTGAGGGTGCTTCCAAAAAGCTCAAATATGCATCTACCAACAAAAAAATCCTAGGAACTCATTAAACTGTCCTGTACGAGCAGGATCAGGCAGAAAAGAGTAAAAAAAGTAATGGTTTTGTATTATTCCCTGAGTTTGCTTACATTGTTTAGGCAAGAAAAAAGGTGTGTCAGACTGGCAAGAAAGAAGGAGTGAGCACAGGTTCATACAGCCCATGCATGCTCTAAGAGCAAACCACTATAATCTTCAGTCTGGCAGAAGCGCTTGGGAATGCAGCATTCAAATACAAAGTCAGGAACAGTCACCACCTTTGTAGAAAGGCCAGAGGCATTCACTCTAGCCATTTTAAGACATCTCAATTTAAGCTCTGAATTTTTTTTTATAGTATCGCAGATTATATTCATATTTTTCAGGTAAAATTAGTGCTACTTCTTTGTCAAAGGGGTTTTCCACTTTTATATAATGTCTTTGGATTTGTATTTCATAAATATTTAGTATCTCTGAAATATCAGGCATTGTTTATTTTTTGCTTTAAATTAATTCACTGTTTGTATAACACTAATTTGTTCATCATTCTGGAGCAAAGATCACAGCACAGCACTGAAACAGGTGCAGTGCTTTTAAAACCACCAAACTTACATGGTTTGACTGCAAGTTGAACTGATTTTTTCTTCCTGCTCCAGTCTTGGGAGCAGAGCCCACTTTAGCATGTTGACAAGAGCATAAGTGTATCAGGATGTAAGCATGCTGCATTTGCTATCCATATCACAATCTGTGCTGAGGAGAGCTAGCATATGGGATTTGCCTGTCAGAACTCCACATTTCTAAAGGGTTCATCAGGGCCACTGGAAAAAAAAAGAACCAGATGTGATAAAAACTTTGTAATAATTGCTTGGTAATTTTCCATCTCTGAATCCTACAGTGCAGTTTATTGACATAAGCACCAAGCATCTCTTCCTTCCCTTGTGCTGAACCAGCAGTCTGGCAGTCCTCCCAGTTTTTGACTGTTCTTACTGAAGTGAGGTTTGCTGAGAGGGAGGGAAGGAAGGGTTAACAGCACTTATGGAAATGCACAGATTTGGTGATATTCAGGGCTGGTTTATATCTCTTCCACTTCAACTTTCATGCACATCCTGTATTGTTTGTTGCTGTCTTCTAAGTCTAATTATAGATTAAGTAACTTGCAGTAGGGAACTTGATCTGCCTGCCTATTTAAGTGGCTATAGGGTTCAGAGTAACACCAATGCCCTATCAGGTCCTCTGTAAGAAGGAAAAAAAAAACAAAAACCAACATACAAACAATGCAGAATAGAAATGCAGCATCTTAAAGCTTAAATGGCTGCCAGTTAATATCTCGACCTCTACAGTGATGGGTACAGTGGTATAACAGACATGGTACAACCCCTACTTGAAAGAAACCTAAGATGATGCAGAGTAGCCACCCTTTTATTACTGGACATGAAGAACAGCAGAAAGCTTTTCAAAATCCTTCATACTCTCAAAACAGAAACTTAGAATCAGCTAAGGACTTCTATGATGCTCTGTCTCACCTGGCAGTGACAGGGAGGGGTCTTTTGAATTTCATTTTCTTTTGCTGAAAAGTTACTTGAAATATGGACCAATGTAGTAGTTTGTGTAGTTGAAAGCCTACAAAGCCAAAGTAAAAAAAACTATAGTAGTTTGGCATTACCTTGCATTTCATCTTGTGTTTCATTTCTGTTTTCACTTGTTCTCACAGTTGAGGGTTCACTTACATCACAGACCTAAGAAAGGAACAATAAATATACATGCCTATAAAAACCAAATGCATGGTTGTAGAAACTCCTTTGACTTTGTGCAGGATTAAAACACATACTGCTACAATTCAGAGGTATGCAGAGGCACACCTGTGTGTTTCAGTAGAAAACACTTTGCCAAGAGTCTAAGGGGACCTGAAATCTAGCTAATTAAAAAAAGAAGTAATTAAGTCCATTCTGCCTCTTCCTAAAAGGCTAAGTGGGCATAAGATTTAATTTTGCAGAGTTGCACAGTATGAGAAAATTTAGTCTTTGACCTGAAACCATGGTTTGCACTGGAAAGTATATGGGAAGGGAATCTGGAGGAGACATTTTGACTAACTCAGTCCAAATTCCTTCTTCTTGCAAAGTCTTTAATGGTTGCCTCCCCTACAGAACAATCCCATCCTTTTTGCAGAGCAGCCTAACATTAATATCTGTGCTTACAGCTTAGATTCCCAACAGCAAAACTAGGACCCTTTGAAGAGGCAACAAAACAGGAAAGGATTTTAACCATCTTCTCCTTTCTACAGTGCTGCATTACCCAGTCACAAATTTGTCACATTCCATGAACTGGATGACACCTACCGTAGCAAAAAAATTTCAGAACATGTAGAAAATCTATACACATATGCAAGTATTATTTTTATTATCTTTTCAGCAACTCAAATCAATATTGAATGTTTAGCACTCTGGATTTCCAGTTGTATTTTACTCAAGCGCTGTATAACTCTGTACTTCCTGAGAAAAATATTCAAGCCTTAAAGATTTCTCCTACCAACACAAATCTGTATATTTACTTTTTTAAAAAACCAGAGACCCTGAGAAGTGGAAGAAAATAGCATGACTGCCTAGAAAATTACTACTGTTTCACAGAGCAGTAGAAGTAGACTGGGAAGCTGTCAAGGTACCAAAAGTCCAGCTTCTCTTTGGGAATATGTCAGGAAATTTAGTAAAAGCATCAACACAATTGTTGCATTGATGAGAAACATCAACACTATTGTTTTACCTTTCCTCCTGCTTTCCTCCAGGTGAAAGGAGGTTACAGGACTTTCAGAGGCTATTAATAAACTGGAATGACTTCATACAGTTGCAGATGGTTTCAGTCCTCTTTTGTTACATAAAGAGTTTTCTAATGACGGGAGAGTAAAAAAGCACTGAGACAAGTTACCCAGAAAGGTTGTAGAAGCTACTTCACTACAGGTTTTATGTGACAGATCAGATGAACAAGCACAAGCAAATATTTCTGAATAATCATTCTTGCTTTGGAGAAAAGAATGTAGTATAGATTTGAGGGCCTATGCTTGTATTATTTTATTTCAGTCAAGGAGACAGGTTTAGAAGGATTTTTTTAAAGTTATTTTTACATTTAATAAATATTTTGACCTTCTGTTTCATACATCTTAAACGGTTACAATAATTTGTCTGTTTGCGTTACTTCTCACTGATGTCATCAATATCAAAACATGCAGTTTAAGAGACACAGAAGTCTACTGAACACTGTGACATATGATTTTCAAACATTACAATGTGTAGCTTAAATACAGGAACATGAGTATTTCTTGTGCATTACTGAAATAACATACTTGAAAGGCAAATTATACTACTTTAAGCTTATATGATATTTTTCCTAAATTGCTCTGCTATTAGATCTTGTAATTTTTAGGCGTAGTCAACTCCAAATCAGATCCCAGAAAGCTTTTATAGCATTAATATCCTTTCTGCAACCACGTGCAAAATGGAATAGTGAAAGGAAACTTGTGCCTCCAGAACATACACTTGAGCTTACAAATTCTCCCCACTACATTTCACCTCTAATGGATTTGAAAGGAGTTGCTGAAGAAGAGGAAGCCGTTGGGGGAAGGAGGAAGCTAAATTCCCTCAATATTTGCCATGCTTTCCACCACCGCTACCACTGTGCTGAACAGCAGCAGCGCGCAGTGAGAACGAGGGACGGGGCTGAGGTCAGATAAGCTAGCCATGCTCTTCCATCATGTCAAGAGTCTTCCTACAGCTGAAGATCTCGTTGTTTTTGGGGTAGTAGACCGGACACATATGCTTCTTCACAGAAGAGGAATTCTAATCATAGTCTCCATTTTCCTCCTTCCCCTTTCCTGCCTGTGGGAGAGGAACTCTCCTGTTTGATACCCCACGAGAGGAAACTGGGCCCCTTCAGGACTTGTCAGAGTAACTTCCCACACACACAGGCCCTGGGAGCTAGTGCGAGGTCTAAGCTCCCAGCTGACAGGCACAAAGACCTAGCCAAAATAGAGGACGTTAGGTTGATGTCCCTTTTTTTAAAAAAAAAGAATCAAGAGGACTAGTAAGTAAGAGGTGCTGCCTCCTATCTCGCAGACTCCTCAGGATGGCTGCAGGGCACTACCATCCAAAGACAGAAGTGGACTTTCAGTAGCTTTTTGGGTGATTGTTGCCATGAGCTTTGCATCTGTGTTAAAATTAATTCAGATTAATATCTTAACCATGGAGTGGTTGTTTTATTCATGACGTTTAAGTAATATAAGGCCAATATACATACTTCTTTCTACATACTAAAATTGCTTAATGCAATGGCAAGTCTGGACCAATGCTATTCCCATAAATTCAGTAAAAAATTCCCTTGGAAATCAGTGAAAATTAGACACAAATCTTCTGGAAATGTCCCTTTCATGTCTGTGCATCCCTCTCCTCTCCCCCTACCCCTACATCTCACTCTCTTCTCTCTGCCAGAATTAAAAAAAAAAAAAAAAAAAAGAAAAACCAGACAGGAACTTACTTTTCCCTTTGAGTCGTTTTGTAGCCTGAAGATATCTCTGACATCAGGAATCTGGTGCTGTTTGTTTTTTTTCCTCATGGTTTGCGTGACAGTCTCTACTCGCTTTTCTACCGCTGCCTTCTGGGTTCGGGTCAGTGTGGACAGAAACACCACACTTTCCAGGGAGTCGCCAGAGCTCTCGCCAAACAGATTTGACAGACCTGCCTCCTTCAACCATTCTTCTTCCAGTTCTCCCTCTAAGCAAGGCAAAGAGGAAAAGGCATAAATGTTGGCTTTCGAGTACTGTTAAGCACACTGGATGTTAATAACACGATCTAGTTGATGCAGTGCACAGGGAAGGTACCAAGGGGACCCACAATTAAGAACAATTACTTACACTATCATGACTTGGAGAAAAAGCTTTTGTTTCTAAAGAGCTTCAAAAGGTTTAACATATGATATCAAAGTTTTTAAAATACTTAATCCAATACAGATTGCTATGGGGCAATCTTTATTATCTACAGCACTTCTACTAAATCATATACCATTTTATAAATGTACCTAGATATAAATGTGTATGAGGAAGTTGGAAAGCCTCTGATCATTGCTGCTTCATTGATTTTTAGTTCAATCCTCAATCTTTTTAGCTCTTTTACTGACATGGTTCTGTCTACTTTTCTTGAAACATTAATCCTACAGCTCTCCACTAGCTCAATTTAATGAAGGACAAACCAGGCCACAGGAGTCACCTTACTGTTATTTTTTAATCAGTTCTTATGACATGGTCTCCAGCCTGCTGACAGCCCACAAAACAATCGTTGCTTTAGTCTTATAGCTCATAAGGTATCCTCTATTGACAGATCACTGCACATGAAAGAGGAGAAAGCTATTAAATACTGTCACTGATGGCAAAACTTCTACTTCTGAAATCAGCATCTTTCTCTAACGATACTTTCTTTAAAACACCAAGCTCTGTCTGTAGCAGCTGAACTTTTGCTGGATTCCAACAACCCTCTCAGACATTCAAGCAACATTTCCATTTATCAGATATCTAAAAGTACTCCAAAGGTGGCATGTTGGCTTCACTATTGACTGTAGTTTCCCAATAGTGTCCAGTGCACATCCAAGTGGGCTCTTGAATATTAACAACATTCATAAAACAAACACAAAATTTAAGTATGAATTTTGCTATTGCTATGCACCCAAAGCCTAAGCCTCTGACAAAGCTCTCAGATTTTGTTATTAGGGCTGTAAAGAAGAGTTACACCCATTCTCCAGAGAAGATTTGAGCAAGGTATATCTCACCTGTCCCCTGCCTTGCCTTTGCATGGCTGCATCTCAAGCAAGCCCCCCTGCCCAGGCAGGTCCATCAGCCACGTATAGTGTCCTGAACATTCAGCAGTACTTGTACCCAAGCAAGGTGCTACTCATTAGGCAAGGTGTGGGGCAGAGCAGTGTCTGCTCAAGCAGATCTGCTCAACTGAGGTGACTCACTTGGGCTTCATGCCAGAGTCAGCAGCTTGAGCTGGAGCAGCAGCTATGGGGAAGAAGGCTATATATATAAATAGAAAAGGAAATAGTGGGGTTTTGAGTGCAGAGCCTGAAGGTGTAGCAGCATCAGTAAACTGGGGTAAGAGAAGAGGCTCATGCACTGCAGAACAATGGGCTCCACTGGTCTGCAGAAAGCCTCGTGGCTCTCTCAGACACCCCGCTCCCTGGGGCATGCAGGCTTGGAGCCTTGCTGCTTTCTCCAGAGTCCATACCACTATCAGCTTCAGAGCACTTGTAAATAGTGGTGATGTTTCGAAACACATTCACATTCAAAAACTGCCTAGGGAGGAAGAAGCGCAAATCCCTTTGAAACCAAATGTAGCACATTCTTCTCACTCATGTAGAGGCCACACCAACGTGCAAAGATCGCCATTTTGATTTACCGAGACTGTGGGTCTCTTGTAAGAATGGGAGAGGGGCAGATACCCCACTGTTAAAAAATTTTTGAGAAAAGAGTGTAATTAAGGATGTGACTCCTCTTTTGTCTGTTAGGAAAAGAAAAACAAAGAAATTGCCCAACTTCTAAGATCATGCCCTCAGGAGTGGCCCATAATTGATGCTTCTGGGAAACAAAAATAATACAACTGAACAGTCACAATAGTTACAAGCATAGAAAGTTACTCACTAAACTTAAACCAGTTAATTGTTGCTTATCTTCTAAAGCATGAGGTTTCTATCCAACATAGCCACAATAATGAACAATATACACTAAGAGTGAAAGGGCACATTTTTTAACAGTAAACTGCAAATAAAGCTTTGATTGTTGTGATTTGCAAGTACAGGTACTTTTCTGATGTTCTGCAAATACCGTTTACTTTTCTGATGTTCTGCAAATACCGTTTAAAGGAAAACCAGACTCTTACTTATCTCCAATACAGGTTTCTTTCAAGGTTCTGACTGTTTCTGGTGATATGCATCAGAGGCAACAGAATTTTCAACAGTGGGTGTTCAGCAGAGTGACCTCCTTTTTGATTTAAGTTGTTTGGTGGGTGCCATCTCTTAAAATAAGACTTACAGAAAAATCTCTAATCAGCAAACTGATGATCATTCACAAGAACAGATTTCATTACCATCTGGCTCTTTCACTACAAGTGCTACTCGTTCCTCATGATTATTTCCTCTGGTTTCATGGATGTTTTCAAGTTCTTTCCAGTAGTCATCCATAGATAGTTCATCCAAGGAGTCCTGGGATGCTGAGCGGTCAAACGATGCTCCATCAGGGGTCTTCTTGGAATGGTCATGGTTCATTGTATACTGGCCAGACCGACGGCTAAAACACAAACCATAAAGCAATTCTTGGTTAGCATTTTAAGATACAGGATATATTAATATCTGTGAAGGCAGTTAATAATTAATTATGTCAAAGTATCACAGGAAACTACTGTCAAAAAGCAAATGAGGATATTAAAAATTAGTTTTAATATCTGGAATATATTTTTAATTCAACATTTCTGCTATACGCATCTCCCAATCTGGAATAGCACAGGAGTCTGTATTAATGAGGAAATAATGAATCCAAGTTACACCAAAACTCTAATTCAACTCACAACAATCAGTTCCATAAACTTTATGATACATATCTTCCTAACATCACTGTTCATAAAGAATTCTTCAAAAGTGCCTTTCTGCCTGAGTAAATTCTTATAGCTTGACAGTATCGCTCCTTTTTTCCTTTGCTACTCTGTTCTTATTTTTTATAAATGTTTAGTCTGGTATCTGTGACCTTAATTACAGCTGGGAAAGGACAAAGTAGAATTACTGAAGTTATAGTTTGTGAAGTAAAATAGTGAATACAAATGTTTAATAAAGGCCACTATTTGTTCCTATCTTGCTTCCTCTTTGACTGAAAGCTTACCATTTTTATAGTTCGATGTTATTAGGTTTTGGTTAACCCTGCCAAATGTGTGTTGCTAAGGATTTCAAAAGGGATCTTTCATCTTAAGTACAGCTGCAACTAGGAAAAAACAACAACAACAGCAACAACCAAGCTGAAACCTCTAGGTCTTATCTTGACCTCATTAAGTCATTGGCAAAAATTACCCCTAACCTTGCAAAGAATTCCTCTTAGAAAGTGCAAAAGTTATAGTGACGTCATTGAAGTTACAGGTCATCCTTAAAGTTGAATACACCAAAACAAAAGCCACAGACAGATTCTGAGTATCAGGAAGAGGCCATGGATTACATGAGTAGCAACCTGATCTAACTTGGCTCTCCCACTTTGAGCGGGAGGCAGATCAGACAAGACAATCTCCAGTGGTCCTTTCTAAACTAAGTTATTCTACTATTAAGACAGTATAACAAAATTCTTCCTTGTATCAAAAAAATAGCAAGTTCTTAACATATTAGGAACAGCTTCAGATATCTTTTATGTCTGAATTTGTCTCCATATTCTAGAAAAGGAGGCATGGTTTGGGGTTAAGTAATGAGTATAACTTATTCCGAGAGAAAAACATATCAAAGATCAAGCATTGTGGATTTATCACAACGTAAATGCAGTAAATTACTTTCCCAGTTGGCTCACTTTGCAAGTTTATCTAGAATTAAAAAAAAAGCACCTCATCCTTACATTTTATCTTGGGATAACTAATGCTTGTTAGCTGCCCCTAAGTAAAAAAGCCATACCTTTCTCTCTGAAGATAAGCCCCTTGCGTGTCCAAGTCAGAAATCCTTTCACACCATATGTGCTTGATCCTCTGATAAGACATACTAACTATATGGACTTTGCCTTTAAAGGTAAGTAGCTTTATGGAAGGACTATGAGTTTCCACCTGCCCTGCCTCTCTGCTCCAGGTACAAGTTAATAAATTACAATGAATTACCAAGCTAATATGCACCCCAACACTATTCCTTAACCTGCCGTTATTTAAAAGCCCAGGAAAAAAAATAAAGGAGTATTTATCTTCTGCACCAATGGCAATAACAACGCCTTGCTAGTAGTGCACGTTACCCAATAAATACTCCCGAGCTCCCTCGGTTCTTAAACTTCTCCTGACAGGCACATCGTGTGTGACCTGTGCTGCTTGTGAACCCAACACTAATCACTGCAGGAAGATGTTCATGGAGTCACATCAGAAGTGTCCCCAGCAGCTGATGTAGGTTCAGAGTGTGGATGAAGCCGGTTGGGTTTCCAGCCCTCACCCAGGCTTCCCTCCTCCTGTGGCTGGTGCTCTGCCCAGACTGAGTCCCTCTCACAAACAGGCTCCCGTACACTTGGAGTGCAGCCTGAGCGAGGTCAGAATTTCACCTTGTCATCCCTCAGTTTAACCCTGCGGAGCTGCTCATCAGGTCTTCGGAGGACTTTCACCTTTGGAACAACCTGCTCTCACTGACCCACCTCAGCTGAAATTTAACCACCGCAGCACACCATGCAGAAGATAAAACCAACGGATCGAATACATTAAAAGCACACACTCTGGGGAGCTCTGTCAGGCTGAGGTGGAATATTCTGCAGCAGGGAAATACATTTTTTAAAATAATTAATCCCACATTCACAGAAAGATTCATTTAAAAAAAAATCTTTTAAAAGTATTTTAAATATCCCATGTTGCAAGCTTTAAAATTTTGCAGAAGACTACTTTCCAAAAAAACTATTGGTAGGAAATAAGCACAGTTCATTACAAAAGAAAAGCTATTACTGTGGTTGCAGAAAACAGGTTACTTCTCCAGTATATTCTCAAATTTTTAGGTGCTTAGTTTTTCTATTTAAAATTTGAAAAATGCAGCTGCTTTTCATAAGCATCTTCAAGGAAATCTTTTCTCTTCCCCCAGAAAATGTAAGCTACTGCTAACAAACACAGTCACTTAAAGTAATTTTCAAACACTACTCATTTAGCATTTCAGACTACTAAATTACTAAGTTTACTCTCCAGCAGTTTTTTCCCTCAGAAAACTCCTATTTCCATTAAGGTCTTCACTAACAACACTCTCAAACTCTATTAAAATCTTATTAACATCTATTTCCAATCATTAATAAATAGTTTACTCTTCAAATAGCTTCACAGGGAGCAGTGCAATAATCTCATTTCCAAATAACAGTGTCAGTTCTGACTGCTGATAATCAGACACGTGCCCATTGCAGCCGATGAGATTTTTGCCTATTTATCTCAGTACAAAACTGAGCCCCGAGGTACAAAACTCATTCTTCAATACAGATATTGCAGTCTCTTACCAGACTTAATCTTGTCCCACCCACCAGAGATGCATTTATTTATTACAAACACCAAGGATGCGAGACAAAGCACTCCTGCTCTTCCAGAGGGGAGCCATTAAAAACAATTCTTCTAATGAACACCATTTGTTACATTCACAAGGAAGGAAACCAGATTTGGGTTATTTCACTAAGCATTGACGAGCTTCATGTTGTGGCAAGTACTTAAAGTGGAAGAACTGTGCACAAACATTTTTTTCAGCCTTTCCTTTTGTGACCAACTGTGTCCTTAGCCTGCAGGAAAACATGACTCTTCACATTAATCACCATTTTACACCATAATAAAAATGTGCTTTTTTTCAGGTTCTGTCAGCCTGGTTTTGATTTCATCAATACTCACTTTATTCCTTATTTTTTTCCCTGTAAAATCTGAATCTCCCCATCTGTTCCAGTGTCTTCTTAGCAGTTCATAACTGGTACTTGTCATGTGTAAACTACAGCAGCTAGAGATCAATCAGTAAGTAAGATGCACTTTCACTGACATTTCAGAAAAATTCAGTTCGCAGAAAGCTAATTTTGCCCTTACTTCCATTTTTATCACTCAAGAATTAAGGACTATGTTGTGTTTTAAAACAGTGAGTGATGAGAAAAATATAATATTTGTCATTTCTATAATGCTAGCCATGAATTTTGGATTGAATATAATCTTACTACATCACTGTACAAACATCACAATTGTATGGTATCCTTCCTTCTATATATATATGTGTATGCATGTATTAGATGTGCAAATATACTGAAAGGCAGAAATACTAAATGCAAGAATGTTCATGGCCATAAAAACTAGGGAATATGTTGAACCTAGCTGAACCAAACAGAATAGATTTAACACTGCTGAAAGAGAAGTGGAGTTCCTCTAACAGGATTATAGCAGGATTGCTCATTGACTCTGGGAAAGAACAAAGTCCAGCTACTAAATACTGTATAAACATAAAGCAAAAATATACTAGTCTCTATAATCTGTCATTTTCTTCCTGGAAAAAAATGCAAAAATGGATGAAACACAAGTGAAAGGGAGGAGTGGGAAACACCTTTTCTGCCTACAAATTAGGAATTTCTGTATAGGGTTCTGTTTTCCACCTTCTTTTGCCAAATTTTGGAATTAAAAGTTCAGGCCTGGATCTTTCCTGAATAAAAACTGTCACAACTATAAAAAGTGTCACCAGTGAAACAAGGGAAGAGGCCATCTGATTAATTACTAGGTTTAACCTCAGTTAGGATTCATCTCTTTGGGGTTAAACAAATAAGGTCTTTTTCCATAGCTGGCCAACAAAGCCTATGGGAGTCTTAAACATTGTCCTTAAATGTGTTCCAATTCAACATTCTACAAGACTAAAAGTTTCACAAGCATTTGTTTGTATCAGCCAATTTCCAACATCTAGAACAAGGCAAAAAAAAAAGTATTGCATTATCAAGTGAGACAATTACTTGCCAAACTGGACTATTACACCCTCTTCAGATGTACACTGAAAATACAATCCTCATACGCTTGGTCTTAAAAGTTTATTAAAGTAATCCTGACCACTAACCATTGTTATTGGGGTTCTTGTACACGCAGTGTCTTGAGCACTGCAGCCCCTTCAGAAACACTCTCTTGTACCCCAATAAACCAGTACTTTACTTCCAGAGTTACATAAACTGACAAAAACATATCTGACTACAGCTACATTACAGCAGCAACTTCTGAAATGCCCATGCAAAAGGGAGTCATGACTCCCAAAGTCAGTGTACATTTGGCCGTCTACGTAAAAGCTGTTATTAGTAGTATTGCAGCCATACCTCAGCTGACACTTGGGCTCACTGATTCTGAGTGCCACAGCAGCATGTGGTTAGATGTGTTAATAACCTGAGAAACAGACACACAAAGGCTGTGAGAGGGGAAAAAAACAGGGATGGGTATTTGGCCTGGAAAGGTAACACATGCTGTTCAAATTCATGGTGCAAATCAGTGACAGAAACAAGAATAATTCTCAGATCTCTGGAGTCTTTCACCACTGGACCACTGAGCATTAAAGATCAAGATCTGACCCAGAGCAAACTGCAAGGCAGATAAAAGGAAGTTCTGCTGTTGTGGGTTTGTGATAAGACTCCAGCACTGTGACTATAAATAGAGTATCACTCGCAAACCAGAATTATCTTGTTGACATAGGAGTTACAAAATTAAGCAGTAATTTGTGTAAGTAATTTTATGTTTGTACAAAGGCTAGCTAGATTTAAACAACAAGAAAATGCCTATGGGCACTGTTGCCCATTTTGAAAACTATTTACTGAACAATCACATCCACGAGATGCTGTGCTCTTAAAGATAAATAAATACAGGACTTCCCAAGTCCTTTTAAATCTAAACAGCTAAAAAGATATGGAGAGGGAAACAATGTGATCTCCTGTCCCCCTTCTCATCCTGAAGGCTGAACTACGGAAGTGTGGGAATAAGTAAAGCTCCTACACCCAAAGCTGTCCCCATCCCTCCCCTCCTTTCAAGAAGCCAAGTAGCACCACAAAGTGCAAAGACTTCTTAACTGAATTAAGCAAGAAAGCTCTAATCTAAGGGCTACAGCAGCTGCCTGGCTGGAGCTCCCTGTTCTTGGCTGAGATGCTGGCTTGGGAAGTGATCAGCAGACCTTCCTATAGCCACAGCACCTACCAGAAGGGCACCCTGATCCTTCAGTTTCTAGGCAATGCTGCAACACAAATGAGCAGACAGGAAGATATGCAAGGCCTTGATTCCAAGGATGTGTTAAGTCAGTAATATTTGTTACCAAATCAAGTGTTCTAATGGTTTCAAACTAATCTTTATGAAATTTCTTTCTGTCACACCACTCCTTTGAACAGTATTCAGTATTTTGCAGTACAGCTTTGAGCATCTTTCAGTCTTCAGTTAAAAAAAAAGATCCATTTGTAATTGATATGCTCACCAAAGCAAGTTGTTCTAAACTGGATTTTGCATATAGCCACAAAGTAGTCACGCTACCTAACGCAAATTAAAAAAAAAAAAAAAAAAGCTAAATGTAAATGTCTGCATCTTTTTATATGGCTTAATGTATTAAAAAGATTCTTTCTCTTTCACTGATAGCTAAAACCTCCTGTCAAACGAAAGCTCATATCACCAGCTTTCACAAGCAGCAGGTAACCCCTGCAACCCCTTAGCAATACCTACAAAGATCCAAGCCTGGACCTTTGGTGTCCGGAACAATGCAAAAATATTTCTGACACCTTTTAAAGTGCTTCATAACTTTTAGAACGCATTAGAGAAACATCAGTCTGGTCTTATACTTCTGCTTTTCATTCTAGCTCCTAAATCTTGTCACTCATTGGAACAACTATCATTTCCTTCCTACCTTTTCTTCTATTCTTTCCATGACTGCAACTCTCCTGAAACACAGTCTTTTCAAGAAAGTCATACAGGTCATGCAAAGATGACAGGAACAGATCAACATAATTTTCAGAACTTTTAGTGAATTGATACTGAGCACTCCTTCTCTCCCAACTTAAAAAGTTTTATTTTGGCTACTTCGTGACCTTATGGGACATTTTGAATGTCAATGCAATCAGACTTGCCCAAATAAACCCTTAGGCTCCGAAGAAAAACCAGAGAAGTAGGAACTGAGGCAAAGCTCTGTTCTTCCAAAGACACAGTACAAAGTGATTGCAGAGAGCATATAAAACAGTACTAACTTCCTAAATGAGCATGAAAAAGGCCAAGCAAGGACAATCAGGTCTCTTAGGATTTTCTGTAATACCATCAGCTGCTGTTAATACCTGCTCAAAACTCCTCTGCAGATTAACAAAAAAAAAAGCACACCCGAAAACCCAGAAAACCCCACAAACTGGCATTCTAAACCCCTCCATGAATAATAAATGCACAACAGGCCAAAGTTAGGGCTGCCAGACTATAAGTCTAAACAGTATATATATACACTGTACTGCTTCCAGCCACATCCTTACTATTATTTCTAGAATAATTTTTTACCTTAGTGAACATGACCTTCCTCCTTTCCCAACCTCAACCTGTCCCTGACAAAAACAGGAAGGAACCTGTGGCAATGACACAGATTATTACACTTAATATTCTAATCTACTGCACTAGAAATGGGAGATTCCAGATATGATGCCAAAATCTAACCTGCCCAAACTATATGCAGCACTTCTAAGATTAAAATATTTCATGACATTTCCTTTAATAGGACCTTATGTTCCTACACAGTCATTTAGATCCTACCTGTTTTTTACTTCCAATTAGATAAATTATACAGTAAACTGATACACATATACACCCTATCTAAAATGATGGTATAGCTCATTGGCCCCTGCGTATGATTATGTGAAATTATTTACTATTGAAAAAGGTGTTAGAACTGTAACAGACACACTTTTGAACATTTGCAAAAAGTTATTTGATATGCCATCCCAGGTTGTTTCAGAATAAATGTGATCTTGTTTCACACCACACAAAGTGAGAAGGAATTCAGGACTGACAGCTGCAGCCGTGAAGCCTGTCCCCCACAAAATGACTGCACCAGTTGCGTTTTCTTGGTTTGGGGGTGGTGGGTGGGGGTTGGGGAGCTTCAACTCAGTGCATGCTTTTAGCTTTATTCTTCAAACACAAAATACAGGCATATGCTTCTTTCTTTTAGCAAAAGGTGAGTCTCACAGACTCAGATTTGGAGCTTTAAATCAAACATCACATATTATCAGACTTGCAATAAAATTCTCACAATTAGCTAAACTGAGAAGTAATACAGGCAGAAATCAGTTTTGGTTTTACTTCCGTATTGGCAAAACAAAGTAGACTGCATTGTCTCTGGTCCTGCCATTCTGACCCTTTTAATTCCCATACCACTTGAATGAAGACTCTCTAAGGCTTTATTCCTAGTTTTTGCCCACACATAGAAATTTCTGGTTCAAAAGCATATATTTTAGAAAGAGAAACAGCTATTCCTGGGACTTCAAAATCCACCAGAGAGGAAAACAAGGGGGCTAGGGTGACCTGTATAGTCACACAAGCGGCACCATGTTAGAAGCAGGTTTACAACGCACGTGCGCCTTTAGAAGAGCTGGAACCTCAGTTCTCACTGAGTGAAAACAGAAGTCAGTCTCCAAACTCAACAGACACTCAGTATATTTCCCTCACATACAACCCTAGTTGTGTTTAAGGCTCTAGTTTTAAGCAAAACATACTGCCCACAGCTAGGAAAACAACAAAAAGAATGGCCTCTCTTGAACCTCTCTCACATTTTGGCTCCGACCCTTGGTCAGTTGATCTACCTTTCTAAATGCCTTCTACATCACCTGGCTTCATATGGACACAGAGATTTTCCTCTGCAGTTTTGATTCTTTTCATTCTCTACAACTCCTATGAATTACAAAAACGTATGCAAAATATGGTCTCTGTAACA
>NW_010139782.1:0-2915 GCF_000699245.1 Pterocles gutturalis | reverse complement strand
GGAAAATATTCAAACACACCACGCACATTTTAAAAGTACACTTTTTCTGTAATCTTCTAAGAGAACCACTGGAACTAATCCTCTCCCAAAGAAGAGCATAAAGTCCATGTGAGATTACTTCAGGCTCCACAGATATCAAAGAGAATAAACCAGGAAGTGAAACAGAGACAGTGTTTGTAATTCCATTACTGAGAGGCACAGAGAGGAAAGATTTAAATAATTTATTTTTCTTTTCACAATGGAAAAAAATAAGCATGGCAGCAAAGCCCGATTTAAGCTATCCTGGCAAATACCACGAACAACCAGTAAAGTACAGTTACAGCCATTAAATAGTACTGGAGTCACTTTTGTGCCTCTACAAGCAATTAGTTCTCTAAAAACATTAGCTCTTACGATGTTAAAGGATCTAGTAGTTAGACCCATAACCCTTTTAGTTGCAAATATTAAAGCCTACAGCACAATTTGCTAGTTTTGTTTATGCTTGAAGGAAATTGGCTCACATTCATAGACAATAATCCTTACATTCAGAATAAATTGTAAATGAATTTGTACGAGCATTTTCAAACAGCAGGCAAGGAAATCCACGCAGGAGCCTTAAGACCTTTTGTAAGGAAACTGTTTTCATTATCCAAACAAGCCACCAGCAAAGACCCACTAAGTCAAAGTGGATAAAGGTGCTCTCACAGAAGCTAGATGAGAAAGGGAGAGAACGAAGCGGAGTCACCTGCAGAAAGGGCTGAGGAGGGCAGCATGCACAAGGAGGGCCAGCACTCATGTACATGGAGGGATATGGGTCTGTTCAGAAACTGAAGCAAAACATCAGAGAGGATGCTTCTAAGAAAGACAAGGGGACAGGAGAGAGGGAGGTCTCAAGGACACCACAGCAGATGGGCCATCTGGGTTTAGCTCAGGCTCAGAATGAGGAAGGAGGTGTTTCCAACCAGCCTCAAAAGTAGGTGCTGGGATTTCACCTGCTCTCAGCACGGCTAAGACAACAACAACGCATATGTCTCTGGACGAGGCAAACCTGCTTTGAGGAACTCCTCTCGTAGGACCGAGGCAGAGCGTGCCATGGCAGAGGTGGAGGGCAATACAGGTCCGCCCTGATCCAGCTGTTTCCTTCACAACCCCTCCCCACAGACCCACCACACAAAGAGGGCAGCAGCAAAGTCCATTGTCACCTCATCCAAAGAAAAGAGATTGAAAAGGGCACTCAGTCACAGGTCTTACTTTTAATCTTTGAGGGCAATTGCTAAAGCCTGCATGAGCCTTTACAACATCTCATTTCCTAAAAAAATCCTTCTTCTAAGCAAATATTCCTGGGAAATACCTGCTCCTGGGGCGTGACAACTGATCTGTCTGCTAAGGTTAATGCTAAAAGCACTTTCAAAGGCTTACTGGCCTATGACCCAACAGGATCCCCACTAAATAAAACAAAATTACATTAATATGTTCCCTCCCCCCTCATATTTCTATTAGTTTTTAAATGTCAGTAGACAACCATGCAAGCAGGAAGCAACTCAGGACCACAGATTCTCCCCCTTTGCTACCACCTTTGTCTTCTGAAAATCACCAGAAAAGATATAAAAACATGTATTTTTTCAATAAAGCTCCCTGCAAAGTTTTACTGGTTCTTGTATACATAAGTGTGTCCCTTCACTTACAAATTAAATATACAGATTTACAGCTACCAGTTTTAATAGACAGATGCATTCATGTGCAAGTTTGGAAACTACTGGTAGCCCCCACACAAACGCCTGGTCTGTAACTTACGAGCTCCAGCTGCTCCATTGTTTCACCACCACAGCCTAGGCAAAAATCTTCCACACACAACAGAAATGCCCAAGAACCCTAGATGGAGGTGACACCAAGGAAGGAACAATGTGTTTTTTCATGTGTCAGGTTCTAGAGGAGTGATGGGGAGAGGAAGCCACATTACTCGCAGCAATTAATCCATTCTCACAGTCTGGGTCTCTCCACCCATCACTAAATGTCTACTGTAGCATTCACTACCCTGCTATATGGTCTGAGCATCAGCATCAGCACTGGAATACAAAAACAGAACTTCAACAGTAAGGATTTAAAGAGGTTTTGTTTTTTTCCAGGAGCAGGGAAAAACAAAGGGAACATAATAAAAACAAAAAACCAAACAAACAAAAAAAAACAAAACACCACAAAACAGAAAAGAAGCAAACACTTGAACGTAAGAAAAAGTAAACACAACATTCAAATTAAATGCCAATCATTTCATAGGAACAACCGTTCAAAATATGTATTTATTACTAGTTGATCACGATTTTACAAATGTAATCCTTGTTTCTCTTTTTGACTAACAGCATTACATTTTTTTGTTCTTTACTCTTAGATCTGATTCTTTTTTGGCATAAACAGTCTCTTTCCATGTGGGTATGTGGGCAGTGAGTTCATAAAAACACAGTCATGAAAGACTATTGTCATATTTTAAGGCAGTAAGAAGAAATGTTCAAGCTTGGTCAGAAAGGGAAGGCTGACAGATGCTGCTTGCCCTGCAGCTGAAAAAAAAATGTGCTGCTAGTAAAAAGAGAAAAAAAATGTTTGCAGAATTATGGGAACAGAAGACCAAAAGAGGTCTAACTGACTAACCGACTTTAGTTTAAATTGCACTCATCAAAAAGAGGATGCAGGCAGGAACTGCAAGAATTCTGGGATTTAAATATTAAATACAGGTAGCAAGGAAAAAAAAAAATAAAACAACAACAACAACAAATAAAAAAAACACAAACCACCAATCAAACCTGTCTGGTTTTAGATTTATAAAATTTTTATATTATAATTGTTAATAGCAATTATTTAGGAAATTCTTTTGGTTTTCTTCCTAACCGACACTCCTTTCTTTACCAGCATGTTACAAACATAGAATCACAGAATGGTTTGGG